>NC_081560.1:186020807-186157962 GCF_022355385.1 Mustela nigripes
TTGCTGTTCTTCTTCTCTTCGATCTGCCGATGGATTTTCAGGTGTTTGCAATCTTTAGATAAGCTATCTAGCTGATCTCCGGCTAGCTCAAGTAGTCTCAGCCTGCTACTTCTCCGCCATCTTGACTCCGCCCTATATATTGACTTTTAATCGTCTGTTTTCTTGGTTTCTTAACTCAGATGTTTTTCTTAATGCCACTGGTATCATTTCTTCACTGTCTTTGTGCTGGTTTCTTCTTTGTGGATGATGTGATGTATCAGTTCGTATCTGTTATCTCTTGCTGCATAACAAACCATCCCCAAACTTAGTAGTTGTGCTTAAAGCAAAAAAAAAAAAAAAAAAAAAGTCCTGTGTTTTCTCATGACTCTGCAACTGGGGCATGGTGGGAAAGGCTGGATGTGTGACTTGTCCTTCGCACTCAGGGCACCCTCTACCGAGGGTGGGGGACTGACAGCCGCCGAGGTGGGGTCATACAGGAGATGGGCAGCATTCCCACATTGCTTCCTCCGGCTCTTAGCGACTTTCAGAGCGTGCGGATTTGATCACCGAGTGTCCTGATCCTGCATGTCTCCTCCCTTCTAGGGGATACGCAACAAAGCATGTTGTGGAAGGTCTGGAACCACGAACACTGTACAAATTCCGACTGAAGGTCACCAGTCCCTCTGGAGAATATGAGTACAGCCCAGTGGTCTCGGTATCTACAACCAGTGAGTATACAAACACCACACTCCTTTATCCAGAGATCAATGAAGACAGTGAGCCCTATGGAGGTACAAGTACCCTGCCTTTTGCTGAGCCTTTCTGGAAGCAGAAACCCTTCCATTAAAAAGAAAATTTTATTTATTTATTTGAGAGAGAGAGAGAGAGCACGCGTGAGCACGCAGGAGAGGGAGAAGCCGCCTCCCCGCTGAGCCCAGAGCCTGACGTGGGGCTCGAACCCAGGACTCTGAGAGCATGACCTGAGCTGAAGGCAGGCACTCCATGGAGCGAGCCACTCAGGTGCCCTGAAATGCCTCCAGTTTTAGAGACTGTGTTGCAGCTGTTTACTGGCTCGTCCAGGCCGCAGTGGGAGGGAAGTCTGTGCTTTAACAGACGGGGAGTGCGGTGCTGGGGCCGGCCCCGCCCTGGGAGGGCACATTCAGGACTAAAAGTACAAAAAGGTAGAGTCGCCTTTCCTAGGAAGCGGGCCGGGGGTGTGGGCTGAGGAACAGTCTGCCTGTCCGGCTGTGCCTCGGGTGACAAGGCCTAGAAGGCATTTTGTCCCTTTTGAACCACCTCAGTTTTCTGTCTTGACACATGAATCGGATTCCAGTGGGGGCTGTGAGTGAGGAAGAATGAACACCGGCCAACACACACACACACACACACACACACACACACACACACAGCAAGGGGCTGGCCACACCGCCTCTGACCTTGCGTGTCCTTCTCCCGGTCCCACCTGAGGGTGCAGATATTTTCTGTGATCGGTATTTTGGTGTTTTAAAGATGTGTGTGTGTCTAGAATGTGGTAAAGATTAAAATGGTCAGAAACGCTCTTTGTGGCCTGCTTGCTGAGAGCACAAACGTCTTTTCTCAGTTGCACAACGAAGTCTTCCTCCTGTGAGTAAAAGTCATTTTAAAGTTTTAGTCCCTATTGGTTCTGGCATGTGCGGGTGTGACACACACATACACATACATGAATAAAACATACACTTTTCCTTCTGTGGCTTTCAATTGTGTCCTTTATGCATTTATTTGGAGAGGTTTTTTTCTTATTTAACTTCAATTATCCAACTCACAGTACATCATTGGTTTCAGATGTCACGTTCCATAATTGATCAGGTGCGTGGAACACCCAGTGCCCATCACCTTACGTGCCTTCTTGATGCCTGTCGCCCGGTTACCCCATCCCTGCTCCCCCTGCCCTCCAGCAGCCCTCGGTTTGTTTCTTAGCGTTAAGAGCCTCTCAAGGTTTTTCTCATTTGGATTTTTATGTGGATTAAAAATGATTAAGGTTTTGAGTTAGCCTGTCATCTCTTAGTTTGCAGACAGGGCACTGGGGAGTTGGGTCTTCATTTGGCAAACTGAGATTTCAGTGACAGCTGGGAGCGGTGTCCCTGTCCCAAGGTGCTCCGCTCGCTGCAAAGACGCATAATTTCAGAGGAGACTTTCCGAGTGGAACGGTCAGTTACAGTGACGTGAGTCAGGCAAGAGGGCTTGTCCTTCCTGTGGTGGCGGTGAAAGCATTTCCTTCCTCTGGGAGACCAGGCGCTCTGGAGCTTTTAGGGGGAAAAGGCAGAGCGGTTGAGTGTGAGTTGGTCTCCTCTGTGTTGAGGGTGGGCACGGAGACAGGAGGAACAGGGGCAGGAGAAGAGTCGGCAAAGGGGAACCCAGTGTTTGAATAGACTCTCTAGGGGACGCTGGGCCACGGTGCTCCCTCCTGTCCCGCCGGCCCCAGCCAGCCACAGGCCCCTCCTGCACTCCTCTGCCTTTGCCCCATTTCTCTGGAGCTCCCACCTCGGAGCCCCCTCTTCCCGGTGCCCCTTCAACTCCTCTGCCTGCCACTGTCCAGGCAGAGCTCTGCTTGGGGGTGGTCCCTTGTGCCTCCGCCAGTACCCGGCTGGGTCTCACCCCCTCTGATAGCACCCAGCCCATCTTATTTTATGTATCTTTCATCTTCTTTGTCTCCCACCGACTTGTGTGCTTCCAAAGTGGAGGACGTGCTGGGTCAGTCATGTCTGGCGTAGAAGATCACAGTGCATGGGTGGACGGATGGGGAATGGAAAGGTCCAGAGGCAGAATTAGGATGAAGAGGGAAACACTGATCTTCTCAGCTTGCACTCCTGTCTGGGGAGATGCACGTGTGTCCTACGGGCTGGGGAGCATCCTCTTGACCTGCATGGGGGAGGCAAACAGGATGCAGAGCCGGCCATGGTGAGCCTCTGCTCGCCACTGGCATCTTTGCTCCTGCCACATCCACGCCAGGGCAGGGGCTGCAGGACCCTCCGGCCAGAGCTGATGTGGTGCTCGTCTACCATTCAGAGCTCTTCGGGAAGGCAGAAACCATTGTAGGTTTCCATCAGCTGGCCAGGACGGTGCTGGCTTCCTGCGGAGCTGGCTTCCCAGAGGCAGCTACAGCGAGGTGGTCTAGGATCCAGAGCATTTGTCCCTGCAGCCCGTGGCTTCCGTGGGTCACTAGACCAGACCTCCTGCAAGGACCAGGGTGTGATGGAGACATGGTTCCTGGTGTTGATCTGCATACCGGGCTTCCTGCTCCTTTCGTGGTCTGGTCATAGCGCTGGGCTGCAGTGGGCAGGGCTCTCAGACTTGGGGGGGCTCTCCCGGGTGGCAGTGGTCCTGGACCCTCTTCCTGCTAGCTGCTGCTCCCTGACACTATTATTCTATTTATAATACCCAAAGCAGACTCCCTTAAGGAGGTAGATCATGCTAAACAAAGAATTAAAAATGTGCATATTTTCCAAAACAAGTAAAAATTGCTTCTGTGGGTTGATCACTTGCATTCAGTTTGAAAGTGTTTTTAATGAATCCCGAAAGCATGCACTTTGTTTGAATAAAGGATGCTTAGCTTTGTTTTTTTAAATTTTTTAAATTCCAGGTAAAGTACACAAGACTCTTGCTTAAATGAGGCATGCAATTTTAATCAGTTGGGCCCTTAAAAAGAGAAAAGCAGCTGCTGCTTGTTAATTGGCAAATCTCTCCTCCAATGAGCTCATCATTTACCCACTGCTTCTAACAGAGACCCGAATTCTGCCCAGAAAGGTGTTACTGCCATATTGGAATATCTGTGGGCACATCTGCCACTAAATGACCCTCTTACAGAACAGGGCGATGGCTTTCCCTTCCTCCTGGGTGTCCCCTCTTCTGGCCCTGCCTGATAAGTTCCATCCAGTGCTGCGCTAGGACAGGAGAGCGGGGGGGGGGGGGGTGGGGGGGGTGGGGAGCACTTGCAGACGTCCTCCCTGTGGGCGGCATTGATTCAGCATTAACATCCGCCAAACAAACCCACAGAGGCACAGCCTGCCTTCTCTGTATTCGGTTGTACTTGGGCCAGGCCCACCATGTCTTTGAGGATTCAGGGGTAGCAGGAGTGGAACATTTGGCTCCCCCTGGGATTTCCTCTCTTTGTGACTCTTGCCTGTAGTGGGAGAAAGAACTGCTCCGCTCTGTTCTGCCAACAGGACCCCTTCACTTATTCCTCCTCCGATTCATATAAACGGAGACTTTTGCAAGCCCGGGTTGATCCGCGTCTGGTCCGGTGCTCATCTTCAGGACTCTTTGCCTTCCCGGCAGTGGTGTGAGCGGGGTTAATGAGCCAGTGCTGAGAAAGAGCATCTATGCCCCGAACGAGAAGTATCGCTTCCTTGTGCAGAAACTCCGCAAACAAGGAACGGTTAGCCATAGCGCTGTGCTCCTTCCCCTCTGTGAGAGGTCCTTTTGTTCTGAGTAAGGTATGAGGGCTCTGATCACCTCTGATCAGAAGCTGACATAGGGCAATACATTCATTTCAGTGATGTCCTACCATCCTACCATCAAAATACCCTGGTCTTTGCTGCGCACCGTCCTCACGCCTCTAAGCACCAAACGGACTTCTTTGATTTTCTAATATTTGCATGCTGCAGGGGCTCCTGGGTAGGAGGGACCAGGAAGTGCCCCCCCCCTGCCTCCCCCCCAGCCGAGAGCTGGACCGTCGTCATGGACTGGAGGTGGGTCAGAGCAGAAACACGTGGCGATGCTGCACCTGCTTTTAGAACTTTGTTTAGAATCTTAAATTCGTGCTTTTCTGAAACTTTTTAGACTTTGGCATACCCTCTCATTTACCACTTTGTTCCGGGGGAACGTGTTTTTTATTGACGAAGTCTGCCTATTTTCAGAGTTTCATAAGGTTGGAAGCACATGATGAGTTGGTCGGCGGGTGGCCCTGCGAAGGCCTTGTGAGCTCTGACATTGCCCACGCCTACCTGCTTGGTCTCAGACAACTCACTCTGCCTTCCTGGCTCTCTTCTGTGGTCTGAAGAAGAATTAAAAAAAAAAAAAGGATTGTGTAGAGTCCTAGATAGAGCTTAATGAATAAGTTTCGAGTTAGGATGTCCTATTTTAAAATTTAGTAGAAATAGGACGAGCTTCCTATGTTCTTCTAGATGATTCTATGCAAATTAGTTGTTTTTGTATTTTTGGTGGCAGTTGAAGTTTGTGAGTCACAAGAGGGAGCTGGCCGGGGTATGTACCACCCCCATGCTACTCGTCCGTCCTTCCCAGGAAGGGAAAGGAAGGGAAACTTTCCATGGGTTCAGTTTGTCCACTAAAGCAGGGATGCGTCACCCAACAGATCATTTTCAGTCCTTACTAGTCTAGCCCGGGGCTCCTCAGCCTTGGTGCGCTGATGTTTGGGGGCTGCATAATTCTCACTGTGTGCAGGTGAGATCATCAGTATCCCACGCCTCTACCCCCTAGACGCCAGGAGCACCAACCCTTAAGGTGCGACAACCAAAAATATCTCCAGGTCTTACCAAATGTCCTCTTGGTGGTGGTGGTGTTGGGGTGGGGGTTCCCTTCTGTAGCCCCCCAGGGGAACCACCAGGCTAGGTGTGATCTTCCTTGGAAGGCCAGGGACAGAAGGGGGGCCTTGCCCTTGGACGGTTTATCGTGATACTTTTCCTCGAAGCGTTTGGTCTAAAACTATGTGTGGAAAGATGAGGAGGAGGTACAGCGCGGCTGAAAAATGGTCAGGAGATTGGCAAGCACTAGCAGACAAAGTTGGGATTTTAAAAACCGTTTTCACTTGGCTTTATTTTATTTTATTTTTTACCAGAAGAACAAGGGTGTCAGCTAGAGGTCATTCTGCTAGTGATCGATATACTCTTCTGCCCCATCCGCCCTGGCTTCCCAATTCATAATGTGCCCCGTTAAAATCTTCCAAGGAAACGAGTAGAACAGGGGCTCCGGGGCCCAGGAGCTCTCCCTAGCGGAATTTGCTGACCGGGATGGGTACTGAGTTTACAGTTCCCAGTTCCAGTGAGCTCCATGGGCTCATCCCAGAGAGTTTTTCTACTGCAGGTGCAGAAGAGGGAACTTTCTCCCCACCTGGTGGGGCCAGCTGGGGGATCTCTGGAGGCCAGCCTGGTGGAGGGTGATGAAGGGGTGGGTGAGCCCCAGGAGTCAGTCTCGGGGCAAATGTGGGAGGACAGGTAGGAGATGGGTGTTTTCTTTCAGGGTTTCAGATGATGACAGGTTCGAAGCTGGTGCTACTGTGTAAATGGCAAAGGAGAGGAACACGCTGGTCTTGCTCCCTCTGGGACTCTCAGGGTCAAGACTGGGCATGCGAGTGACGTAATAAACGTTTGAGTGAATGGAAGAGACCTTGGGGCTGCCTGGAACTGGGGATTATAGACTCAGGACCTATCCGGGTCAGCGAGGTCGGCTCAGGTGTGATGGGCGTGACAACGGTAGGGACAAGGACAGTGGCCGCTGCCCTTCCCACGGCCTCCACAGCGGACGCGTGTTGGATATTCAGGACATGCCAGGTGCTCTGCTAAGTGCTTCGCGTGTGTTCCATTTACGCCAAACCATTCAAGCAACGAGAGACGCACAGAGGGTGAAGCAAGCCCTGGAAGACGGGCTTCTCTCACTTGGCCGTTTATTGTCACACTCTGCACCTTTCTGCACTCTGTCTTCCTCGAGGACCTAACGTTCCCCCCACGCAACAGGACGCCCTCCCTTCTTTCCCACTTCCCCTTGTTCCCGGAGTCGCTTGCAGCCTTCCCCTCCTGGCTCCTCTGCCTGGCAGGCTCTCCCCCGTCATCGCGCTTTCTCACGGTGCTCCCCCTCTGTGAACAAGCCCCTTCTGCGCCCCGGCCCCCCAGCAGCTCTGGGGAGACCAGGCCAACGTGAATGTTATATTCCTGGGAAGCACTGAAATTTTGGATGTCAAATGTTACAGCAATTTATTTTTGTCGTTTGTTCAAGTAGTTTAGAGTCCTTTGGCAAACCAAACCAGCATGTTGCGACGATCATGGGCTTTTCCTTGCTTGTAAGAGACATTTAGTAAGTCTTAGGAAATCTGGAAGGATTATTTTCACCTATCAAAATACCACGCACAAAGCAGTGCTTTTATAACTTGAGAATGTCCCAAGTCCTTAGGACAATCTGAATGTTCTTAATATATGGAAACATGGCCTTTCTCAGTAAAAGAAGTGGAATAGGAAATGTAAGCCACACTTCTCGGAATAGCCAAGTGCCTTCTTGGAGGGGACCGTGAACACCCACTCAAGGCCGCGGGAGGCGCGTATCTGGAATGAATATTCTCTCACTCGACTTTGGCGACTGTTTTCCATCTTTCTTCAGGAGAACCCATAAGTAGTGAACACTTTCATCGAGCAGTCAATGTGAATGATGAAGATTTGCTGGTTCGAATACTTCAAGGAGGGTGAGAGAACTCTGCCTTAAAATTAAACAATTTTTAATGCCCAGCAAGTACATAGAATTGCACTTAACTTTATTTCCCCTCCATTTTCCATGCTTTTGAAATTGCTCCAAAATAGATCTCCGGTGACTGGTGGGAGTTCAGCAGAGTCAATAAAGATGGCCTCTGAGCCCCATGGAAATGCTAGGTTTTGTAAATATCTAATGGAAATTGAAAATGAAAATGAGAAGTCTGGGTATCCTCTTTTCTTTCCAGAAATAATTCCTATTTTTAGTGTATGTGCTGCCGAAGCGAGCACTCCAGAAATAATTCCTGACTCTTGCTTATATGCCATAGCATTTAGGCAAATTTCAACCCTAAGTGTCCACGTCTACCTAAGGAATAATTAAATCTGCTGTTTCTGATTCAAAAAGTCGGTAAAACACTAGAAGAAAAGTAGCAAATACATTTGCTGCCATGGGATGTTTGAGGCCCTCGCGTAATGAAAGGTGAACGATGTTACGTAGATTCTTTTTGAATCAGAAAAGTTTTGAGAACCTTAGAAGACCAGTCATTTTGCAAACAGGGCCCTTAGCTTGGGGGAGAGAAGGGCCCCACAAAAAAACAAGGCTTCTGAGCTGGTATTGAAGAGGTCTGCTTTGTTCCTCCAGGGGCCTCCAGGGAGAAATGCAGGCCTCTTGGTGGAGCGGAGTGTGGGATTGCCGGCGCCCCTCTGTTCTGGAAGGCGGTGGTGCCCGTCCCAGTGTTTCCACTGCTCACATGCTGGTTTTGAGTTGAATGGAGAGCTGGTTTTAAGCGAAACTAGAGCAATTTCCCTTCCTGTGAATTTGAATCCTTGAAAAATATTTAGGCAGGGTGGTTTAAGACAACAGAAACTTAGTGGCCCAGAAGAAATCGGAATTTTCGGGGAGAATAAATCGTTTTAGTCACCTGTGTCCTGCAAGAGACCTCCGCTGTGACTGCGGAGAGCCACGTGGAGCATCTTAATCTCTTTTCTCTGTGTTTTTTCCCCAAGAAATGTTAAGGTTGATGTTCCCAATAAGTTTGGCTTTACTGCTCTGATGGTTGCTGCCCAGAAAGGTTACACCAGGTAGGCTTCCTCCTCTCGTATCTCTGAGTGCCTGAACCTTTCCCTTCTCCCAAAGGCTCTGGTCAGAACATGGATGGGAGGGAAAAAGGTGTGGGCAGGACTCCCCTTCTTCTTGCTTTCCAGAACTCTACCACGTGCGGGCTGCCCCCAAACTCGGCTGTTTGCAGCCCGAAGTTCTACACCGCACAGGAGAGAATGTAAACGTGTAGAATCCTATGGTGAGGAAGAGAGGTAGCCACTAAATTCTATTTTACAATATATTTTACATGTCCCAGGATTATTGGAATAAGAGTGTCTTTAAAAAAAGAAAGAGGGAAGGATATTAATTCTGGAAAACAAACTTCCCCGAGAGGTTGCTAAGAGAATTTTCCCCGATACACTCTATCATCTCTATGCCACACAGAGGCATACACACTAGTGGCTTATTTTACAACCATATTTATATTTAACTACTAAAGTGCCATTTTGGAAAAAAAGACCTATATTTTATTAAATGCTGCCATTTGAAAATCTATTTAAAATGGCCATTAAAGTGACAGCAAATTAGCTTGACAATACAATGTGTTTCATGTGGTATAATTTGTTTTCAATGAATAATTCATGTGAGGAAGAAGCCCCCCCCCCTTTCTTTTTTTTGGTGTTGAAGTGGTAGTTTTCTGGTTTAATAATGTCCTTTGAAGCCAGCCGGCCTCTGAAGGTAGAAAGGAAGTGTGGAGATGTGTCTGAAATGTAGTGCTGTGTGTGTTCCCGCATTACCGTGGGTTCCTATCCATCAAAGCTGCATCTCCAGTGACCTTCCGATTTGTCTCCTGCAGGCTTGTGAAAATCCTGGTTTCTAATGGCACAGATGTGAATCTGACGAACGGAAGTGGCAAGGACAGGTGGGTGGTGGGATATGCCCCAAAATGTCCCCCTACTTCGGTTACCAGGTTTGTGTCCAGATGGTTTTTGATTTAACCCAAATATTTGCAGCAGCTTCTTTTGACAGGGCTGTATCCCAAAGGGAAGAGGTCGATGAACAAAGCCTGGCTTATTCATTCGTTCTTGTATTCCTTCACGCGCTGGCACAAAGTGGGCTATACCTTGTACGGCCGCCACCTGCCCTCGCTCAGCGCCTGGCACACGCTTAGTGCTCAGTGACCGGTAGCGGTGATAGTAACCATTGCCAGGGCCGTGCTGGGCATTTGGCTGTGCCTGCGACACTTGGGGCCCCCTCCAGGGATCTCCTTACACTTTGCCTTACTCTCTTAACTAAGCCTCTTAGGGGTTCCAAAGAAGCACAAAGCAGTCATGATGAAAGCTACAGCCCAAGAACTTCCCGTGGTGGAGGCGTGGAGGGCCACACGGGAGAAAGTGACAGAAAGAGCACGATACTTGGAAACTCTATTCAGACAGATTAAAGAATGCTCTACAAAGACTTAAAAATGATCAGTATTCTAGTAAAACACCCTATACAATAAAATGGACCAATTCCTTATAAATCTAAGGAAAAAAATCAATTTAGAAATAATACATGGCCATGGCTATAGAGAAAATCTTTTGGAAATTTAGGAAGAAAAAAATAGAATTTTGGAAGGGTCCCTAACAGGGCCTAACAGTGGTGATAGCGGAAACCTAAACGTAGAAAGAAAGTGGTACACTGCGTCTACACCAGTACATGGGATAATTTCACTGAAATTATCTTTTCGATGGTACATTTTCTGGGAAAATGTAAATCCTCAAAACCAGCCCAAGACACAGAAAATCTGAAACAACCGATATCCGTGCAAGCACAACCAATATCTGTGCCAGCAGTTAGAAAACTTAGGAAGGGATTCTGAAACAGACTCGTGGGGGCCTGTTGTGCCCATGCGCTTGGGAGGAGCGTAGGTAAAGACTGTAGATAACTTACTTAGCAGAGGAGTAGTTGGACCATCACCAAGCATAACCTTACTGCTGAAGTCTGATGGAGAAAGAAAGCTCTTTGTATGTTCATATGTGTGCAGACAGTCACGCCCCTTCCATCCTAACTCAGGGGGTCATGCAGGATGTAAGGATGTCTAGAGTAGGACATTTCTCAACGCAGTAGACCAAAGGTGAAAACCTAGGTATGTGCAGAAGCAAAACAGTAATTTGGTATAACCGCACACCTTTCACTAGTTAAAATATCTTTACTCTTTTAAAGAGCAGGATGCTTTCAGTCCTGGGGACAGCCTCTGGAGATAGGAGCACCAGCCTGTGGTGATGGAGAGAATCGTTTGATTGCATCATAAAAGCTTAGTTATCATATCAGATGACCAGCTGTCATTCCTAGTGTTGACAAATGGCTTTGAAGTTAGTAATGAAACCCGTAGGAGTGGGTGAGAGCCATAGAGCTCGATGTCGAATCCAGACTCGCCAGTGGTCAGGTCATATGACCTTGGGGAGTTACTTAACCTCTGTGTGCTTTATCTACGAGGTAAGGATGATAGAAGTCCTTACAGAATTGTGAGTGTTTAACAAGTCACTACAAGAAAAGTGAGTGAAAACGGTGCCTGGCATGTTTCCTTGTTTTGTCACTTTATGACTGGTATTTTGAAAGATTTTAAAAAAATTTTTTTTTTATTCAACAGACAGAGATGGCAAGTAGGCAGAGAGGCAGGCAGAGAGAGAGGGGAGGAAGCAGGCTCCCTGCCGAGCAGAGAGCCTGAGATCATGACCTCAGCCTCCCAGGTGCCCCATGACTGGTATTTTGGAGTGCTGGTCAGCCTGGTGAGAGGTGAAATGTATGAGACCTGGCTCCTTTCTTGCAGTGCCCAAGTGAGTCAGCTTTCAAATACTTGGACTTAATAAGGAAATTTAGTAAAGTGGTCAGCTACTATTTAACAATTTTTTTTTCTTAAATAACAGCAGTAATCAGTTAATAAGTATATTGAGGGAAATAGAATAAATCTCTAATGGAAGTGAGAAATTTGTATTAAAAATCCTATAAAAATGAGATTAAAAGGTTTAAAAGAATGGCATATACCATATATGGTATACCATATGCCATACCTACATCATATGCCAGAATGGCCAGATCGAAGACTGCAAAAGTTTCAGGTTTTCCTGAATGAGTATATAGACCAGCATAGCCTCAAAGGGAATTATTCTTGGGAGCCTGTCAAAATGATTTTGATTGACCTGGAAGAACCAAGGGATGACGCCATCTACTAACCTTATTGAAGAGAAATGTGGAAAGACTTTTGACAGTTATTAAAATGACTTATAAAGTTTTAGTAATTAATGTAGTATATGAGATCGATACAAATAATTGAAAAAAAAATCTGTGGAATGAACTAGAAATAGTTCTTCATATACGTCGGAACTTAGTACGCCACGATGGGAGCAACACAAACTAATGAGTATCAGAAGAAAAAAAGGTTAAATACTGGCCTTGTATGGCATGCATCAAAATAAATTCCGGATGGGCCGCCTGGGTGGCTCAGTGGGTTAAAGCCTCTGCCTTCGGCTCAGGTCATGATCTCAGGGTCTTGGGATCGAGCCCCGCATCGGGCTCTCTGCTCAGCAGGGAGCCTGTTTCCCCCCCTCTCTCTGCCTGCCTCTCTGCCTACTTGTGATCTCTGTCTGTCAAATAAATAAATAAAATTAAAAAAAAAATAAATTCCGGATGAATTAAGAATTAAATAGAAAAGACAGAACCAGAGAAACTACAGCATGTGTCTGGTCTTCTAACAAGGAAGGCAGAATCACTGAAATAAATCACTAAAGAGAAGACTAAAAGTACATGACACGTTTTTAAAAATTAATTACAAAGTAAAGGGTAGCCTGGGAAGAGATTTGCAAATATATTATAGACAAATGACTGGTGTATTTAATGTGGGGGTACACAGTAGAAACGAGCAGTTTACACGAAGACAATTCATAGCAGAATAAATTAAAAAGTTAATATGCAAAAGTGCCAGTAATAAAGTAAAAACTTACTGTCCTATTGTGAATTAAAAGAGGATAGTAGCGTTGGTAGAGTGAGTAAAAGGGACCCTTATTGTTGCAGTCGATGCAATTGTAAATGGACTTAAGGGCCCTGGAAAGCAATGCATCTAACAGGAGCCTCACGTTTGCACTAAGCATTTGGCAGTCTGCATGGGAAGAAAGCACCACAAAGCCTGGCCAGCAAAGGGCCGCGTTTGCTCTTTTCTGGGAGCCTCTGAGACCTGCGGGCCTTGTAAGGATCCAGAGAGTGGGTCCAGAGATGCAGATCCAGAGATGCGGGCCTCCGCTTCCACTCCAGCCGCACTCAGGGCTGAGCCTCAGAGCTGGACGTCCTGTTTATCACTCAGAGACTTTGTAGGATTTCCCTGTTGGGAAGACTTCCTTCTGCACTGCCCCCCACCGCCACCCCACCCCCAACTCTGTATTTTGAAAAGTTCAAACATTTAGAAAAGTCGAAAGAAGAGTAAAGTAAATTTCTATGTACTCACCGCTTAGGTTTGGCTGTTGTCAACATTTCGCCTTTTTTGCTTCTCTTTCTACATGTTTTATTCGCCTTTTTCTCCTTCCTTGCCCATTTCAAGGTGAATAGGCATCCGATTCCTCAAAATTCTTCAGTATTTCAGTGTGGGGTGTGGTCGCTAATCTCTCCTTGTAAAGATAGAGTTTCCTGCTGAAATTAGCAAATAACCTATGGGGTAATCATGGTGTGAATATCCTGTTCTCTGTTAACTTTTACCCAACGATTTTAGCACCCACTGATGGGCCTTACCCAGATCCGTTATTTAATTGGAATTGCCAAAGTGTGATTTTCTAATTCCACAATGTCGTCCATATCGACTGGCTGGCAGGCTTCGGAGAAGAGGGCTTTCCCTCATCACTCGACGATGGACTATATTTTCTTCTATAAAGGCAGAGTAAATGTTTTTATTTAAATACAAATATTTAGAGTATGGAATTGGCTTAATACCCATCTATAATGTCAAATGAGTATTTTTTCTCCCCTCTGCCTTTTTTGAATATCTTCACAGACTCATGGATATTTTAAAATCCAATATTTTACTCAATTTACAGTGATTCCTTTTTAAAATTGAGATGTAATTCACACACTCCTTTAAAATTTGGTCCTTAAGGAACATATTAACGACGCTGTGCAGCTGTTGCTGGTCGAATTCCAGAGCATTGTCTTCAGCCAGAAAGAAGCCCTGTGCTCACCGGCAGGCACTCCCAGTTTCCTCTCTCCCGGTCCCTGGAAACAGCTACCCTGTCAGTTCGTCCCCAGGATTTGCCTGCTCTGGGCATTTCACGTAAACAATCCTACAACGTGTAGCCTTTTGTGTCCAGCTTCCTTTGCTTAGTGTGATTTTTTTTTTTAAAGATTTTATTTATTTATTTGACAGAGAGAGATCACAAGCAGGCAGAGAGGCAGGCAGAGAGAGAGGAAGGGAAGCAGGCTCCCTGCTGAGCAGAGAGCCCGACGCGGGGCTCAATCCCAGGACTCTGGGATCATGACCTGGGCCGGAGGCAGAGGCGTAACCCACTGAGCCACCCAGGTGCCCCTAGCGTGATGTTTTTAGGTTCATTTATGTAGTGGCATAACATCAGTGCTGCTTTCTCCTTTTTATGGCCAAAGAATATTCCATCGTATGGGATGCCGCATTATGTTAATCTGTCCATCTGTGGACGGACACGACATTTCATATGAAGAATTTTCATGGCTTTTCCACTCCCATTAGGATTGCTTAGTCTAAACCAGGCAGGGTAAAACGGGGACCGGAGTGTGGTGACTGTACTTAGAGCTGTTGCCGCCCCCTCCGTGTGTTGCAGTCTGATGCTCGCGTGCTACGCGGGGCACCTAGATGTTGTGAAATATCTCCGAAGACACGGCGCATCCTGGGAGACCAGAGACCTCGGGGGCTGCACGGCTCTGCACTGGGCTGCGGACGGAGGCCACTGCAATGTCATCGACTGGATGATAAAAGATGGCTGTGAGGTATGGGATCTTCCTTCTCAACTACACGTGTCATGAAGACCTTGCGGTTTTGATCCATGGGGTTTAGTAGAAGCAGAGCCCTATGTGGATGCCTTTGATTCTCTGAACTTAGAAATGCTGCAGAAAGCCCTCTGACTTACCAGTAAGAAGGTTCCTGAAACCCGGGAAAAATGGTCTTTATAGAACCGATATGATAGCTGAGGCTTCACATTGTCATGGAGGTTTGTCTTAATAGGACAAAAAGAAACTGCTGAATCCAGGGCTGGATCTGATGATGCTTCTGCTTATTTATGCCGGTGTCCATTCGTTCGTTATCTCTTCATTCAATCTGTCCACAAAGATTTACTGAGCACCGGCCATGCACCAGTTGCTAGCTCAGGTCCTGGAGACAGGAGATGTGGAGAACTCTTACAGCCATAGGGCTTTTTACTGCTCTTAGAATGAGACTGTTTTTATTCGTGGTTTGCTTTAAAGATTAACCACTACAAAACCCTTCCCAAGAGCAAACTGACCATATCACAAACAGAGCATTTCAGCTGCTTGTGCCTTTACCTTGAAGCAGGCATGTGGGTAACCCTTCTGGTCTCGTGTTATCAGACAGTGCAGGTTGGACTTAGTGAATAGAACTGGTGTTGTTGGGCTTCTGTAGCTGTTTGAAGATGAGTCAACAGAATTAGCTCAATTATGGTAGCGGCTGATAACTTTGGAGAACTTAAGTTCAAGGCTTGAAAGAAGTTAAATAAAAATTTCAAGGCATGGAAATAAGGAATAGTAAACAAAATGCTCTCCTAATTGAGGTTGCCAGATGGTGCAGAGTATGGAGAAATTAAACTGATGACCTGGAAAATAAACTCAAATTGAGAGGAGTCATGTCTCCTGGAAGATGTTAGCAGATTTGTTCTGGCTTGTCTCTGAAGTGTGACTGAAGGAAAGCCTTGCCTTTTGCAATTGTGGGGACTCCCTGGTTGCCACTGCTGTCTGCAAAGGGCTGAAGAAAGGGGCCCTTTGAAGGAAAAACCTCAGTAGCTAAGATAATTCCCTTTTATCACATTTTTTTTCCTCTCTTTTAGAAACATGCTCGAGAAGTGGGAAGGATTAGCACGTGGGCCTCAGTGGTGGGGCAGGGCCGCACCTGCCCTGGGTGGTGATAAGAGCCGTGGTTGTCTTGTTTGCTTTATGATGAACTCGGCTCATGCTTTGGTCTCAGTAGAAGTCTGTAGTTAAAATGAATTTTGACCTTTGCTGAATGAAGGGCAGGTCTCTGCCATGAGTATTTAAATTCTGTAATTTTGAAAACAAACTTTCTGGGCTTCAGATACGAGCATGTTTGTTTGTAGGTAAATTCTTTTTTCTTTTTTAAATTAAGGTATCATGTATTATTTGTTTCAGGGGTACAGGTCAGTGAATCACCAGTCTTACACAATTCACAGCACTCCCCATAGCGCATACCCTCCCCAATGTCCGTCACCCCGCCACCCATCCCTCCTAGTTCCCTTCCTCCCAGCAACCCTCTGCTTGTTTCCCAAGATTAAGAGTCTCTTACCGTTTCTCTCTCTCCCCAGTCCCATCTCATTTCATTTTTCCCTCCTTCCCCCCACGGCCCCCCACCCTGCCTCTCAAATTCTTCGTATCAAGGAAACCATATGATAATTGTCTTTCTCTGATTGACTTATTTCACTCAGCATAATACCCTCTAGTTCTATCCACATCATTGCAAAGGGCAAGATTTCATTTCTTTTGATGGCTGCATAGTATTCCATTGTGTATAGACCACATTTTCTTTTTCCATTCATCTGTTGATGAACATCTAAGTTTTTTCCATAGTTTGGCTATTGTGGACATTGCTGCTATAAACATTAGGGTGCACGTGCCCCTTCCAATCACTACATTTGTATCTTTGGGGTAAATATCCAGTAGTGCGATTGCTGGGTCATAGGGTAGCTCTATTTCCAACTTTTTGAGGAACCTCCATGCTGTTTTCCAGAGTAGCTGCACCAGCTTGCGTTGTTTGTGGGTAAATTTTATCTTTTCCTGTAGCTCTGGAGCTACAGGAACGTTACCACTAAAGATTTCTGTGAGGTCGGTTGGTGGCAGACCGTGGATATTAACAGGAGTGCCTCCGTGTTCTCGGCAGAGGGGCCGCCCCGTGTTTGGGAGATGGTAGGAAGGGTCTGGGAGCCAAGCAGGGCACTGTGGCCACCATTCGAGAGTATCACGATTTCCTACTGACAGTGACTGACTGGCATGGGGAACCGTCTCTACGTTTAATGAGCCACGTGACCTTAGGAAAGGTGTTTGACTTCTCGGAGATTTGGTTTCATCACCGGTAGACCAGCAATCAAAGCACCTACCCCATTTAATCCTCAGACCCAAAAGAGAAAATGAGTGTGAAAGTTTACGGTCCGCATAAAGCACCCCATAAAACAAGGTGATGATTTTATTATTTAAACACAATGGAGTCTGCTGCTCTGAGCTTAGTTGTTATTTGCATGAGAAAGAACTGTAAATCCTCATGATGTTCAGGGGGATAATCTCCTCTGTACAAATAACCTGACCCGTCCCAGGGACTTTGTGGCAGTCCCTAGTTTGTTCCCGCATTCTGGTGTTTTACTGACATGTTCGAGTAATACTCCTGTAACAGAATTAGGGGCGAGTGTGTGTGTGCACGCGCACACACACCTATCGCCTTCGGTATCATTCTTCAGGGATCGGTGAGGTCTTCCCTGGAATGGGCGGAGGCAACGCTCACATAGTCTTGTTCTAGAATATGGCTTTTACGTGACCTCGAGAGCTCCCAGTCCCTGGATTACTGGGAAGTGGCCATCTTATTACTAGTCCGATTGAGTTTGGAGAAGGTACTAGGTTGGCCAACTCTCAGATTGGAATTTATGTCGTAAATCTGGATGCTTAGTGTTGATTCCACCTGTAGTTCTCCTGCTTAAAGTTAATCCATGTTGATAAGTGTAAGGGTGTGTGTATATGTTACTGTCTCGTTCCAGAAAGGAGTTAAAGCTGCTTACAGAGACACTAATAAGGAAACAAAATAAATTAAAAAAAAAAAAAAAAGGTGATGAAAGATAGTCGAGAAAATAAGATCTTTAAAAAAAGACTTTATTGGGGCACCTGGGTGGCTCAGTGGGTTAAGCCGCTGCCTTCGGCTCAAGTCATGATCTCAGGGTCCTGGGATCGAGTCCCGCATCGGGCTCTCTGCTCAGCCTGCTTCCCTCTCTCTCTCTCTCTGCCTGCCTTTCCGTCTACTTGTGATTTCTCTCTGTCAAATAAATAAATAAAATCTTAAAAAAAAAAAAGACTTTATTTATTTGAGAGACAGCGCACCCACAACAGTGGTGGGGAGGGGGGCTGAGCAGGGAGCTGGAGGCGGGGCTTAATCGCAGGACCCCGAGATCATGACCTGAGCTGCTTAACCCACTGAGCCGCCAGGAGCTCCCATCTTTCAACCCCTTGAACAAAATGTAGGTGATGAAGTTGCCGGCGGATGTCCTGGGCCTCTCAGCCCCTATAAAGTTCTAACACAGCTTCTCACCGCACATGAACGTGAGTTAGCTCTGTTCCCTTGAGCCTTCCCAAGTCTCACCCCTTATGGGCTATCCAGCTCAGGGGCATTTGGGCAAGGAAACGTTCCTTTATAAGTTTCTGATGGGTATTTTTAAGGAAAAAGACCCTGGACTGAGAGCAGCTCTTCTCTGGCATAAAGGTAGATGCTGTGGACACGGGCTCAGGATGGACCCCCCTCATGAGAGTTTCTGCAGTCTCGGGAAACCAGAGCGTTGCATCTGTGCTGATTGAAGCTGGAGCGGATGTGAACATGAGAGATAAAGACGGAAAGACCCCGCTCATGGTACGCCTCTCTCCAGAACATAGCCTGGCTTTGTGGGATTAAGGTCAGAGCTGCTTCTAGAATTAGGCGATTCTTGTGAATTCAGCTCTGTACGAGCCCTGGGTTTTTGCTCTCTGTATATTCCCCACTGGCCTGTTAATAAAGGCATGATAATGTCACTGCAATATTTTTGTTCTTTTTACATCTATTTCTTTAAGGATTACTGGCCCCAGTCTCCTGGGCCATTGTAGCAGCCTAAACTGATCTGTTCCAACAAAGAACATGCTGCTTTCTTGTGCTGGTCTGGGCTAGCATTTCTCCTGTCCTTGCAGTGCGGGGGAAGGCAGACTGGGCTCCAGCTTCCTTGCACTCAACGTAGCAGCAGAGTGAGAGCACGCATCTGTCATGTGAAGTCACGGCGGCCTTAGCTGGCTCTGCCTTCTTGGGAAAGCCTCTGGCTGGTTTCCCCGGGCCTGCCATGCTTGGGGTCCACCCAGGCCGCCAGCCTCCTCCTCTGTGGGAAGCGCAGACTCACTCACACCCCACTGTCATTGGTTTTTTAGGTGGCCGTGTTAAATAATCATGAGGAGTTAGTTCAGTTACTTCTCAGCAAAGGGGCAGATGCAAGTGTGAAAAATGAGGTAAGGAACTCAATCTTTATCTAAAGCCTTTCCCCGCAGAAGAAAGAAAAAAAAAAATATATATGTATATATATAGAGAGAGAATATTGTATTGCATATAATTGTATATAATTGTATTAATTGTATGTAATTGTATATTTTTATATATATATATATATAATTTTTGTTTTCCCTTTCAGTTCGGCAAAGGTGTCCTAGAAATGGCCAGAGTTTTTGACAGACAGGTTGGGATGTTCTTTCTGATTCTCGAGGCTAACTTTGTGGTACTTTAAAGAACCTCGAACCGGGGATGACGTTCACCTGTTTTTGTTTATCCAGAACGTGGTCTCCTTATTAGAAGAAAGGAAAAGAACCCAAATGGCCAAGAAGTAGTCCGTCTGCTGACCTGGGCGGCGCTACTGATTTCGAAAGCCCAAGCGAAACACAGTCAAAACGCAGCCATTGAGCTAGAGACTAAATTCCGCATCTTTGGGGGCCATACATTTGCTTATTTATTTAATTGAAGATTCAGTGACTTTTGTAACGTACAACTGTTCCCACTTTGAAATACATCTTTTTTTTTTTTTTTTTTTTTTAACCTAAGCACGTGTGCCTGTGGTGTCGTCATTGGGCGTCTGCCGCGTGGGGATGTTTTCTTGCCCTCGTGCCTTTTGCAGTTAGACACGAAGCCAAATATTTATGTATTAGAGCTGCACAGACACGGGTCCCCCGCTTCCCGCTCCTGCCCCCTGAGCTGTCCTCCAAGCCGGTCCAGGACCTTGTGGGAATTCTTCCCCTCATGTGTTTTCAATTACAACCTCAGCTCTCGACTTCAGGCCTTCCAGGCCGTGTGGTCAGGCCGGTGGTCAGGCCGGTGGTCAGGCCGGTGGTCCCTTCTGGAGGGACGTTCCTGGAAGCCCAGGAGGCCCCGTGAAAAGGTTTCTCCTCAGCTGTTGGCCTCACATCAAAGTAAAAAAACAAAACAAAACAAACAAAAGTATTTCAAGACTCTGATTCTGCTCTGTTAGAGGAGTCTGGTGGAGGGTCAGTCTTTCTAGAACAGACCTAACTGAGCATGTGTTTGCATATCTGTATGACAAAGGAAGACCTGGCCTGCTGGCATGCTGACGACTGTGCCAAAGAGAAGTATATTAAGTTAGGCTGCAGAGCAGAAGGGGTTTTGACACTGGGCACGCAGCTGGAAGGCAAGCAGGCCTTAACCGCAGCGAGGGCTGCCAGTTGGGAGCTTAGACACACGTGTGCGGGAGCTTGAACTCGCAGACACACGTGACCGTGAGCCAAGTGAGCCAGCAGACCATATGCCTCTTGTGTCTCCAGAGACAAGTGGGTTAACTCGGCCCCAGGAGAAGACTGGCCACAAAGGTCCGCACCAGAGTGGAATTTTCTCTGCCAGAAAAGCCCGATTAAAAGGTAATTAAAGCTCCAAAGCTCTGGGGGGGGGGGGGGGGATGGGCACAAAGTGCAGGAGATTTTATTGATATTGGCAATTCTTAGCTTTATTCCATACAGTTTCTAGAATGTCCAGGTCTGGAATTGGATCTGTGGGTCATAGATCGTCCTCTCTTTACACATTTCATATGGGTTTTACCTTTTGTACAAATACAGATTCCTTTATTTCTGCTCTAATCTTGATTATTTCCCTTCTTGCGTGTGGGGTTGGCTTACTTTGTTGTTGATTTTCCAGTTCTTTAAAGTGTAAAGACAGCTGGTGTATTCTGGATTTTTTCAATTTTTTTGAGAGAGGCTTGGACGGCTGTATTTCCCCCTTAGGACCGCCTTTGCTGTATCCCGTAGGTTTTGGACTGAAGTGTCTTCACTCTCGGTTTCCATGAATTGTTTGTAAGTTTCTTCTTTGATTTCCCGGTTGATCCAAACATTCATTCTTAAGCTTATTCCTCTAAATTTGCTAGATTAAATTTTTAAAATCTCTCTCAAAATCAGAGCATAGTCATTACTTCCCATAGTCCTCCCCCGCCCCCAGGATCGATGTGGACCTTCATTTCATGTCTCGGTCTGTTGTGGATCCCATCCGCGAGCCCCATCTGTGGCAGGAGTGCATGTCCCTGCTCGTCCACAAAATCCAGGCGGTGTCGTCCCGTCCTCCTGATGGGAGCCTTGGCCATACAGTGGGTGACTTTGGTCAACGAAATGGTAATGGAAATGGCTCCTGCCCCTCTGAGCAGAAGCTTTAAGAATCCCCACGTGTCTCTTCCTTCTGTCACAAGACCAGCCGTGACTCAGTGGAGGCGCTCCCTCAGCCTAGGGCCCCGCGGAAATGCCAGAGGTCACCCGCAGATGGGTGACTCAGGAGAAACAATCCTCTTGTGGGGTAAGCCACTGAAATTTTTTTTTTTAAAAGGATTTTTATTTATTTATTTGACAGAGATCACAAGTAGGCAGAAAGGCAGAGAGAGGAGGGGAAGCAGGCTCCCTGCTGAGCAGAGAGCCCGATGCGGGCCTCGATCCCAGGACCCTGAGATCATGACCTGAACTGAAGGCAGATTTTTCAACCCACTGAGCCACCCAGGTGCCCCACAAGCCGCTGGAATTTAAGAGTGGTTTGCAGTTGTAGTCAAGGTAGCCAACCGTGAGTGCTGATGAGGTCTTGTGATAGGTTTGTGAGTTTAATTTTCCACAAATGACATTCGCATCTCTTGAGTCCTGTGGTTTCCAGCTTATTTAAAAACTCAGGAATGGGTGCTGAATCTTCTCAAATGTCTTTTCAGTGTCTCTGGTAATCCTAATATGACATACTTCCTGAAAACCTGTCGATGTGGTGACTTGAATGAGTAGATTTTAAAGTACTGAACCATTCTTAGAGTCCTGAGACATCTCCCTGGGTTACGGGGCCGCACTGGAGTCTCTATGTTCAGATGCTTTTTGTGTGTGCGTTCCCTCCTCTTTCCTTAGTGAGATCAGTGATTTGACTCGTGTTTTAATTTTCCCAAAGATGCAACCCATGGTCTGTTGTACCGTTTGGAACTGGAGTTTTACTTCATGGCTTTACATGTAGTTTTATAGATAGTTCTGTGTATACAGAACTTTTTAGAGGCACTTTGAATGAAGGCGCATTCTATATGTTTGAAGTATCTCCATTGGATCCATTTTGATTATGTTAATTTTCTTTATTATGTTTTTTTAGCTGGCATATAGTATGCTCTTAACTGGGGTCTTCTAGGTACTATTTTTTGCCTACTTGTTTTGACATGGGTATAAGGTGTTAAGAACAAAGACCTTTTGTTACCATTCTATATATCTATTTTTCTTTGTATTTTCTGTAGTTCCTTATGAAGTTGGGTTCTGCTTTTAAAAAAATCTGTGAATATCCACTACACTCAGATTTTCATTCTGGAGAAAACTGATATCCATGTTTCTACCCCTACATGCTTGCTTTTTTGAATTTCTCTTTTTTGTAAATAAGGTGAGTTTTCAAAAAAGACTGATTTGGATAAGTTATACATTTACATTATTCAAGACGTCTCCAGTCTCCCTCCCCAACCCTTGACCCCCACTCTTGCATATCTGAAAAGGCGTCTTCTTTCTTGTACTGTCGTCTGACTGGTAGCACCTGCCCCCTGACCACTCTTTTTAGTTTCTTACGGACTGTTCCAGATCATCTTTTGCCTCTGTAAATGGGGGAAAATACAGAGAAGGGGTTTCCCTTTCCCCATTTTTGTGACATTGTCAGTAATGAACAAGACACATCTTTATGTTTATCTGGATACCATTTATTGGATATAATATTCTTAACAATGGCTTTCTCTACGGAAACAGGTGGTTACCCGTAGAACCCCAATATGAGAAATGTGTACAAAAGCAACAGACTGTAACGTAAAAGGAATGTGTAAAAAAAAAAACAACTTAGCAAATGGAAGCTTTATAAATGGACAAAGCACGATGAACGTAAGGAACCGGTTTCGTAGCTATAAGTGTACTGTGCTAAGTGGCTTGCAGCCAAGTGTTCAAGATATTTTACTTAACAGTTGCCGCACACGCTCAAACCATGGGTCTTCCCCACAACCTCCCAATTCGACCTGATAGAAGGCAAAATAGACCCATTAGCTTCCTCGTCCTGCCTTGGACTCTTAGAGGATTTTCCGTCTTTCCAATTTGATACTTTTTGTTTTTCTATCAGTGTTTGCTTATAGACCACGGATATACATGTCATTCTACTTCTTTGTGAAACTTAAAAAGATCACAAGCTATTTATCATTTTGTCTGGATTTAAACTGCACTTAAATTGAGGACTGAATATATTATTTTCTGGAAGGAGACTCCCGGGGGGAGTGTAAGACATGTCTTTTGCAGATGATACAGAAAATCAGGATGGGTTCCAGAATATTCAACCTGGAAGAGCAGAATCCCACTGAGAATCCCTTTCACTGTGTGGTAAATCTCTGGGCTATCACTACCCGTTATTGAATGTTGTAACAATTTCATATGCAGTGTTTTGTCTCCTAGTTTTTCTCCTATGAAACAGGCTCTCAGGGCCGGACTTGTCAGCAGCCACTGCTGTCCCAGGAGCAGAGGGGGGGTTTCCATCCGCGTGCAGGTAAATACAAATGGCTTCTAGAAGCATCCTCACGGCACAGAAACGGATCTTAGCCTGGGGCTCACTGATCTTTCTTAGTGTGTCACTGGTATCACTATCGGAGTTTCCAAAAAGGTTTTAAGGGACTAGATGTGAACAGGAACTGTAGAGTGAGTCAAAGGAACTGTGCCATCGCGGGTAAATTGTGCCATCGCGGGTAAACTGATCTTCTAGGGTGGGGGATGTGCCTGTGCGAGGGACGATGCTGGATTCGAAGCTGGGGCACCGCTGGTGGGCTTCCTCCAAGCCGCCCCTCTGGAGAAGAGTGGGCTTTGGGCATCCAGCAGCTGGGCTGGGGGGAGGGTAGCGACACACCGCCACAGCCACACCCACTTGGGTTGACCTACAGTAGCCCTGAAGGCAGAGACTTGTCACATGAGGGACATCGGCACTGGGTTTGCTGTGGAAAAGCGGCCGGGCTCTCGGTGATAAGAGGCAAATAGATGTATTAGCCTCTGCTGTGTCCCGAGGTGTATACGGGCCTGTTCCTGAGTCGTGGTGGGGGGACGGGTGACTGTAGCAGCCTGGGGCAGCCTCTGGGGTGGTGGGGAGGGACAAGATGGCAGCTGCAGTGTCGCCCACCAGTCAGCCATAGTGTATGGAGTCAGACCTAGGGGTCAGCACGGCACCGGGAGACTCCTGGAGAGGGCTGGTACCCTGTTTATCTGGGTCACTTGTGGCTACCCGGGGTCCTACTGACAGCAGGGAGGAGAGGGCTCCAGAGTGTGTCTGCCCTGGGCCTGCTGCTTCCAGAACACTGAAGGGAGCCCTCCCTTGCAGAAGTTTTCAATGGAATCAGCCTCACGAGGAAAGCCCGCCCAGGGGTCAGCTTGCGTGAGAAAGATCCAGTCCAGCTGCCCAGGCATCTTGCCCTTTGAGTTATTAGGGTCGCATTGGCTCAGAATGCTTAGTAAACATCAGCTGAGACGGGAGGAAGGCGCTGGGGCATTCCAGCCCGCCCAGCGCCAGGCTCTCTGCAGCACCGGGGAGATCACAGCTTGACACGGGTCAGAGTTTTTGCTGTTCTTCTTTGAGGGCACGCAGTGATGGCATTGTACTGATTTGCCAGAGAACAATGGCCTGTGGTTTCAGCCTGAGAATTCATAATAAAGTTAAGAAGGCATAAAAATGTCCCCTCTGAGACCAGTCAGGAGTATTTCTGCTCATGTAGTTTAATTTGTTGCTTTTGTGGTTTCTGTGATGTCATCCCACATGTGTAAGCTGGAAAATTCACACTGGGAAGTGTAACCTCTGTATGCATATTCGGACAATGGAAAATGTTATGCATTGTTTCTCTTGGTTGCTACACATCTGATTCCATGTGTCAGGGAAACAAACTGTTACCAAAAAATTCAGGAGATAAACTTTTAAAGAGAATGCCTGGAAGATTAGCCCTATACTTCCCGGTAAGTGGGGTCATGTAAGCTACAATGATAACAAGACAGGGGAAGGAAAGTGACAACCCTCAGAGCCTGCTTTGGGTCTAGGCACGTTAAATTTCTCAGTGATGGCCTTATAAACTCTAATCAACCCTCATTCATGCCTATGAAACATTTAAAATATTAAAAATAGACTGCCATGGAAATAAAAGCATTGATTTTTTTTGTTTTGATCATCTATAAGGCATATAAAAAGGGAGAGGTACACCTCCCCACTGCTTCCCCCCTCCCCCCTCAAAAAAAATCCCTGTGGTTCTTTTAATTATATTAAAATGGAACGTATGCTAAAATGCTTCAGTTGATAGATTCTGTATCTTGGAAGTATTGTTCCTTTAATATCTATATTTGTCAAGGGATGTTAGGTTTAAACATGTTCGTACTCAATAATAACTTGTATGGCTCTATAAACGCAATTTGGGCTGCAGAGAGAGGGCTGTCTCATCAGCTGCTGCCCCTAAATGACCACTGTGATCAGAAGATCACAGCGTTAACCTTTTTTTAAATACCAATCTATTCCCGGTTGTCTGAAATGGAAACATAGGAATTCTAGCTAAGGACAGACAAAAAAGACAAAATTCACATCCTCTTCCTGATAATAGGAGGAGGGGCAGAATGGCAGATCTAAGAATCTGGGCATCTGTAAAGACAGTACCCACATAACGCACCATGAAATTTCTGTAAACTTTTCAACAGCATGTGTTTTGGCCTTGATACAGTTACCAATGTACTATCAATTACAGTAATTCTGTAGATGTTCATCAGCAGTAATACTTTCTAACATGGCTTTGCCTTTTTAAGAAAATAATAATTGTATGATACACAGACATACTCTATAGGGGTTGGAATGTATCAGATCTGGGCTCCCTTTTGTGTGTTTGTGGCACGGATTTGTTTAGTCTATCCGTGATCCATGAGTACTATGTTGCCGAGATACAGTGGGGAACAAGGGGTGAGTTAAATGCCGTCTTGTTTTCTGGAAGGCAAGCTGATTCTTGGTCTATTCCTGGTCTCTGTGCTTCAAGGCCCAGGCAAACTGCTGAAATGCCCCCCCCCCCCGAAGTCTTTATCATAAAGCACTCAGACTGAATTACAGAACTGTGGCCAACTGCTTTCGAGTGTGAAAAGGAGTCACATATGACCCGACTACAACACAGAGGTGTAATGGCATTTTTACCTTGTCTGAGGATTTTTGTAATTTTCGTGCCATTAGTACAGGCAACTTCAGGATCTCGTTGTGAAAACGTCTCCCCAGTCAGACATTTGAAGAGCGAAAGGTTGAAGGAGCCGCTGCCCAAGACCACATTTCATGAATATTTAGGATTAAGAATCGATTTCCTTATCACATCCTGTGATGCTCAACAGGTAGGTTGCGAGCGTTAAAAAAAAAGAATTCAGACATGCTGAAAACATCTTTGAGAGAGTCCCGCAGCCAGGCTGGGAACACAGAATGTCCCCGAAATAACTGACAAGTCACTTAAATGGATGGTAGACACAGCCGGCCACACGGCCTTCTGTTTGGTTGTAGTTTCTGTGGGCATAGGGAGTCTGCCTAATTTTTAATAAGCTGAATTTTGCAAGAAGAGATTTTTATCTACAACGTTGATTCACTAGATCTGGTTACTGGTTCACATCTGAAAATAGTTATGGTCCCATGGAAAGCCTCATCTATCTGTCCGAACACAGAATCATTGTATTACAGTTGAAAAGATAAGGTGGTAATTTGCTTAGCTCCAAGCAGTACCGGGGCGGGGGGGTGGAGGCTTGCAGTGCCTGGGTGTAGCCCACTTGCACAAATACCCCCCTGCCCCATCTAAGCAAGGTGCTGAGGCCACAGCACCGTGGGAAGGGCAGTGTTTCTATAAAGCAATGGTCTTTGCTCTCCAAATGTGCTCAAGGCCTGCGAGCTCAAGGTCAAGTTTCTGCCTGGCCTTGTGTTCCAGTCTGTGCCCTGGCTCAGGTTCTCTCCAGACCCTCCTGGCCAGAAGCCAGGGCCTCCCCTTCTATCCTGGACCTTCAAGGTGTGGCTGCTGGTGGGCTGAGGCCCAGGGGCTCCCTGAAAGCCCAGCCCCAGCCTGGACGTGAAGCCCCTGGCCCTGGGCTGAGATCATCAGGGGTTCCAGAGAATCACTCAAGGTTCTGCCTGGGGGCTCCTGAGCTGGGTCTGTGCCATGACCACAGCCATGGAGAGATTGTTGGAGAACCATTCTGCCAATAAAGCCTCGATCAAAAAGACAACCTCCTGTCCAGAATCCCATGTAGCATGAGATTTCAAGTTCACTGAACTACTGAAAGCGCACAAGGCTTCTTTCCGTGGAAAACTCAGTGATGGTTAAAAAAAAAAAAATGCCTCCCACAGCGCACTGCACTGGAGCCAGCATCGGGCATAAATTAATAATTTACAAGTTCCTGAGCAAGTGTACAGAGCACCATAGCACAGCACAGCACCGACGGCAGTAGCTCGAGTTTGGAGAAAACGGGTGTTTTAAACATTTTTAAAAAAATTCTATAAGTTGGTACAAAAAAACGAACTCCAACTGGAGTCGAACGATAGTGCAAACTTCTGTCTTCGCTGTCAAAAAAAGGTGTCAACTTGCTTCTCACTTCATGTAGGTGGTGTGGGGGGGCCTGGGCACTTGGTGGGGGTGCTTGGGAGCGGGTCTGTGGCAAGAGAAAAGAAAATGAGATTGTAGGTGGAGCCCCCTGAAAGCAGCTTGCAGGTCCAGGGGCTCTTCTGCCCTCTGCGGAGCCTTGGGAACCAGACCCCACTCCCCATGCTGAGGGCTTGGGATGGCCCTGGCGGGTGGCAGGCTTGCGGGGCTCCGGGGGAGGCTGCTGCCGGCTTATGTCTGCAGGCCCCTGGAGGAGCCCTCACCGGAGTGCCACCTCCTCCTCGCAAGGTGACTCCAGAACCAAGCCCCTCCCTAGAAAAACTGGGAGCCATGGAGGTCATGGAATCTTCTCTAGGAGCCACATGAGAAAAAGCAAAACCTAAGTGAGACCAATTTTTGTGATGCATTTCACAGAACTCTCCATCGTGGCCATACGTATCAGTACAGATGTCTCCATGGGAACAGCCCCTGAGCTACTAGGCATCTGGGACCCGGAGTGGTCCCCATCCTGCGTGCGGTCTACACTGATGGTGTGTCATTTCTCCAAAGTGCGCCTGCCATGACCTGGTGAGCGCGTGCACGTCTGGGGAGCAGAGCTGGGCATGTGGGAGCCCTCGGAAACGAGTTCTTCTTCTTCAAGGGCAAGACCAACACCAGCTTGTGCCGGTGCCAGTGGCCGGCATAGGGGACGACAGGCCACGGCTTGGTGGCATTTAAAAAGAGAGCTTTCCCCTAATCGCGTCCGCATAAAGTGGTGCTTTTTCTTTTGAACTAGAAAAGTAACTTTAAGACTGGCATACGAACCACAGAGAAATCATTAGCATGCTCTGCAATCTTTCTGTATTTCCACAGTCGGGACTGAAACCACAGCTCTGCCCCCTTGACCGGCATTATCTCTGGGATTTATGAGGCTGCTTGTGCTCTCACAGGCTGAACATTTTTCCCAAAAGCTGTAATGACATCACGAACGTGTTTTCCGCATTGGAGATGCTGAATTATTGAGCCCAGGGCCTGGCCAACACCCTACCTTTGGTTCCTTGGAGCTCCTACAGCAAGCTTCCTGCCAAGGGGGTATGCGTGTCAGAAGGGTGTTTTGGCTGCAGGTGTAACCCTACCCATGGCGGGGAGGGACGGGCGGCCAACATGAAGCCTCTGTCTGTTTCTAGGGTATAAATCCTCTGGCTGTGTGAGCAGGGAGGGGCTGCCCACTGGCCCCCTTCCCTGGCATTTGCACTATACCAGAAATAACTGCTTGTAACCTCCAGAACATAGGTAATAGTAAAAGGTTAAAAAAAAAAGGTTAAAAAAAAAAGGAGTTTTGAGTCTTTTACGTTTTTCATGTAACTTTCATATAAACGCATTAGGAGTTTATATAATAGTGGCTCAGTTTGACACCTCGCTGGCACAATTCCTGGAAACGGGATAGCTTTCGAAAACCAGTGTGGGCCAGGCCCGGTGCTGAACCTCCCTGGGTCCCTTGTCCTCTGGGACAGGGTAAGCGATGACCGTGGCTGGGCGACAGTCGTGAAAGTGGATTCTTTTGTTAGCTGGATGGAGAAGCTCCCCGTCGCCCCAGGTGTGCAGGAGCTGACCCCTCACCTCGCCTCTCTCGCTCAGCTGTGACCACCCCCCCCCCAAAATCACCTCCTTTCTGGGGACCCCAGGGATGGGGCCGAGTTTATGAAGGTTTCCAGTGGTTTTGGGGGTACGATCCGCCTTCACGGGATCACACCACTTGGGAGCTGTTTGTCTTCACCATGTAGGGGGACAGGGCCTGGCTCACCTCAAGAGCCACAGGTTTCCCAAGCTCATGATCTAGTGCTACTTGAACTTGGTTTCTCTTAAGGACACTGGGGCGCTTACCAAGAGCCACTGGGTGATCCTGGGGATTACAGGCTTGTGAGTGCCTCATGCTAATGTTCCTGTCAGCTTGGGCAACCCTCTTACACTGTGCCCGGGTATTGGGGGACAGGAAGCCCGGCCTTAGACTATCGGCCCCTGTCCTGATGGGGCTGGGAAAGCACGGGTCAGTGTGGCTGCCGCACATGGTTCTGGGGAGAAAGGGAGAGGCTGTTACACCGACCTGAGGGGCACCAGGCGGAGCCCAGCCTCCTGCTGTCCTGGGGCCCTGGCTGAGGCACTGGCGAGCCGGCTGGTCCTGTTCAAAGGATCTGCAGGCAGAGGCTTCTGAGGAGGGTTTGGCTTTCGAGTTCCCTGCAACAAACCACAAGATGGTGCGATCACCTGTCTCTGTGAGCTGTAACCAGGCCCTCACCTCAGGGGTCACCAAGTCCCCTGCAACATGGCCGGAAGCGGAGACTGGGGTCAGGGGCTGGGCTACACAGGTTTCACGTCTGGAGTAAACTTGCTGAACGTGTCCTCTCACCATACAAGTTGTTACCTTTGTTAATCTTCTCACCAACATTTCTTCTAATATCTAAAAGATGTTTCAATAGCCTCGCCTAGTTACAAAGGAGGGACTCCAGAGGCCACCCTGGTCCCAGGCCTTGGGCGACAGTGCACACTGGCGTTTGGGGCCAATGCTACCTGGAGGAGGTGAGCTTTCCTGTGCCTGCAAGCTTCCTTTCAATTTGTAAAGACCTAAAACTGAGAGGTTGGTAAAAATCTTAATTTTCCAGAATCGTGTAACAATTCATTCAGCCACGAATGAATGTGCTAACACAAGTGATGATCTTCCCCGCACCACCGTGGGGTCCCTCTACCCCATCACAATCCAGATTGCTGAGTGAAATGCACTGAAATTCTTCTACCAAAATACTTAATTCAAAGAATCACAAACTCACACAGAACATGACAACGGGGAGGAAAACCTAAGAACGTGTTTTGAGGGACAGGCGTCACTCTCTAGGGAAGCTAATGGAAAGGTCATGTTGAGCAGAGCATGGACTTGGGAGTGACACTCTGAAGACCACGCTTTGGGACTGTGCTGGTCACTTAATATGTCACTTAATATGTCTCAATTTCTTCCTCTGTAAAATGGGGGACAAAAGCACCTATCTGAAAGCATTGTTACACAGACTACATAAAATGATGTGTGGGGGTGGGGGACAGGCCCCTTGGGGAGGGGGCTGTCAGTCGGCGAAGCATCTGCCTTTGGCTCAGGTCACAATTCTGGGGTCCTGGGATTGAGCCCCACATCAGGCTCCCTGCTCTGTGGGGAGTCTGCTTCTCCCTCTCCCTCTGCCTCTCTCCCTGCTCTCTCTCTCTCAAATAAAATCTTAAAAAAAAAAAAAAAAAAGCTTAGGAAGCCCCCAGAACATAGATAATTATTAATACCATTGGCATTCCCTCATGCCACAAATTTTTAAATGCTTAATGGAAATATGAGAAAAGCAACAAACAATATAGTAAAACACAAGTCACTTGTTTTCAGGGGCCCCTTCCCCTGGCTACCCTGAGAAGAAGGGGTATGGGGTGGGGACCCGGGGTTGAGGTCAGTTAAGTGTTGACCGTGTTCTCCTCTTGGCCCACGGAGAACATGGGTGCCAAGATACCTTCTTCTCTGGTCTTTGGAGCCTAGAAGCACTCGCAAATGCACAGCAAGTCTGTAGGAAACAGTGTTAGAACCTCAAGGGACACAGGATGTCCTCATAAGCAGATGACCTACTTCCCTGGCATAGGCTCACTATTCCATACTTCCAAGACCACTTAAGAGGATTTTGAAACACTTGACTTGAATTTCTCACAGTACTTACCCCACTAAAATTACATTTCCTCTGCAAATGGGGCTCAGTTGAAAGAATGCAAATGTGTATAATCACCATTGAGCATATCTTTGTGAGCGGAGGAAGCAAGTCTGGAAACCACAGCTGTATGGAAAGTATGCCAAGTTGAAACAGCGAGCAATGGGCCACTGACCAAGGGATAGACTTCAAAGAGCCATTTCTATACCAGTTCTTATTAAAGGAAACCAAATAGAGCAAATGCCTTAAGTCGGCAGAAAGACAGTCTAACATGCCTACGAGGAGGCTGCACACCGAGCATGGGCTGTTTAGAGAGTCAGCCAGGCTCTGCAAACATGGGGATTACTTAGACTCTAAGTTATAGAGAGGGGTTGCTAACAGGACCTTCCTCAGGAGGTTGATGTGAGGACAGAACCATTAACTGGAAAGCTCTCCACGCAGGTCCCAGTACGCAGTGTCCAATGAGTTATGGGTAAGCTGTCTCACAGCTATTAGGAGCAAATTTACCATCTGAAGGTACCGCAATCCTAACAAACTTTGGGTAATAAACTATGGGAATAAATCAAACTCCATGTCCTAGAAGTTGGCGGAAAACTATGAGCAAGAGATTAGCCTGTGATGTAAAAATGAATGCACGCACCTATAAAACTGAAAAGCTTTGAGGTTTAAGTGATTCATTCTTCAATGATACTGGTTTTGCTCCTAAGAATGAATAAGTATCTGGTCTTGGTAATAAAGATAATGTCAGGTTTTTATTGCAGTGCTGGAGAAAAAGTGAGACCCCTGTTATAATGTATCATAATACATTAGGATTTATCACAGAAACTCAGGAGATAGTTAGCTTGGCCATTCATTCTAGTTTGTTGGGGACATTTGCAATTTATGTTCATGGCACTGTTTAATTATTAATCACCACCTCTCTCAGCTATGTTCTAGTTTAAAGGATAAATTGTACGGTCACCATAGTGACCAAAGCCCAAACAGTGGAAATGTTGATCGAAAGTTCTGACGTCAAACCCTGGGATCTGCAAGACCCCGATCCACTGTGAATCGGTCACACTCACCAATGCTGCCTAGGTGAGATGTCTGCTTCCTGCCAGGTCCGAACAGGCCCAGCAGAGCAGCGGAGTTAGTGAAAGAGGAAGCATCCTCCCTTCTCAGATGTCAGGCATGGTGACGGGGAGCCTACAAACAGGTGCGAGGAAGCCCTAGCTGCACAGGGCAGGACCTTGCAGGAAGAGGTAGGGTTCCCACATGCCCTGTCAGGCACCACTTTTCCCGCTGCCTTTGCAAACCTCGGTTTCCAAGAAAAGTCCAGCCTGGCCACAAAGTGTCATCAAAATGGAGTCGAGAAAGGACTCCCGGCCAGATTGTTCATACTCAATACATATTCCTGTAGACCCATTAAAATCAGGAATTCAGACTCCCATTTTTCCTCCCTTTACAACTTCCAGATATTGGAGGAAAATCAAGATATGCCATCAGGTAGAACTGTCCCCATTTGTCCATGTTCTGCTCGTGTTTTAGTGGCAGCTACATATTTCAAAATTTTGAGAGGGTTGGGAATACAGTTTTAAATCTAAACAGAGTCCTCTACCTTGGCCCCCACCAACTGTTATCTACCTCTGTGTAAGCCACGGCCAATGCATCCTGCTTATCCGAGACCTCTCCACAGGAAGAGGAGATTTTATCACAGGAAAATGCCAGTGATGCTGCAGACATCACTGATGAGCTCATACAGGGTCAGGGGACGCCGTCAGCCTCCCATCCATACTCAGCCTCTCTCTGGCTCTGTGAGGAATATATGCCAAGGACAACCAGTTCTCAGGGAAATGCAATTTCTTTTTATTCTTCCTTCAAAAAAGCAAAAGTCTCAACAAATTGGCTCTCTTAAAAGAACACACTTACACTGGTCTGTAAGGTGACCTTGACCCTTCTTTCCGAGACTACCTGAAAACAGTGTAGAAAATGCATATAAAGGAACAATACTCCATCTTTAAGGAAAACTTACAACCCCAAAAAGGAGGTGAATTATCCAACAGGCCAGCATGAAGAAAGGTCCTGGGATGCAGCAGATGTCTGCCATTGCCAATCTGACATTGGAGAGGGGAAAAACCTTGCTTGAAGTGGGTATAAGGAGAAAGCAGATGCCGTGATATGTTTGGGCTACATAAGCAACAGTATAGACAGGCCCAGTCATCTGTGTAGGCCTGGAGCAGGGCCAGGGCCCGCACAATCCATGCTGGGAGCAGGGAAGGCCAGACCACTCTTCCCTCAGAGCCCTCAGCACTGGCCTGGCCTTTCCCTCAGCTGTCTTGTGATTGGATTTCCAGGAAGAACTGCCCAACTCTAAGGAGGAATTGGATACCCTAGGAAAAGGAAGGCAAATGAAGAACCCATCCTGCAAAAATGTCTGTCTGTAGAAATGAAAAAGAGAGGCAGCAAAACTCAAATAAAACCATGAAAACGAAGGAATAAAATAGCACCAAACACAGGGCTGTGAGGGTCCCAGCTGAGGGAGATGAAAATTTCCACAGTACAACAAAGACCACAGCAAAGACAACACAACATATGTACAAGTGGTGTCACTTAAGGGATCTGAGTGAAGATGGAAGAAATACCCACAATTATCTTGTAAAAACTTTCCTAACAGTGAGAGGGTCAGATCCATGGATTACTCCTATTTCCCCAGGAGAATGAATTTGACTCCTCAATTGTAAGATACAAGCTACAGAAGTTACCGGACAGCAAAGAGACCAAATCATTTCACTTAGAAGGACAGAAAAAAAGTGCCAGCTTCTGATTTGTTCAGGGCAGATGGAGGAAGCCCATGTATAAGAGTTCAGGGAAAACAACGTGTGACCCCTTAATTTTATATACACACTGTGGCTGAGAAGCAAAAGTAACAGCCAAGTGTCTTTGAACATGCAAGAGTCAGGGAGTGTACCTCTGCAGGGCTCTCATGGAAGGAGGTACCATAGAATGTCATCAGCTAGCCAGACAAGGAATGAATGTGTGGCAGAAAGATCATCCATGAGCGTTGAATCCTTTCAGTATAGACCTGCATCAGTCCAAACTCTGGTGTTCATGGCTACAGAACAGAACGTTACAAAGCATGGTAATAGAGACAGTACAGACCTAACCAGCTGGAGGATGAATCTCCCATTTCTGGTTATATGGCAGGCTGGTTATTTTGACCTATTTTCTCTCTAAAACCACTAAAATTATTGGAGGCACACACACACACACACACACACACACACACACACTATTTTTTTTGAAACAACAAAGAACTGCAAGATAGCAAGATATATCAGGTCCACATCTCACTGCAAGCAGCAGCCTGCAGAGCTGGGTATCTACTGAAGCTGAGAAGTCATTTGGCAAATTACGGAAACCTAAGTTTTGGTTTTGATACCCTTGTATGGTGAGGGATACAGGAGTCCAAGGTCAGCACCAGCCCAAGTTTAATAAGACACTATTCTCTCCCTTCCTAACCTCTCCCCAATAAATCCAGGCTCTACAAAGAACTATAACTCTTGTAAGAATGTTCTAGAAATACTAGGAGACTGTAAGGGGAGTTCCCTTGGTGCTAGGCAGACCAATGGAGGAAAATAAAGCTCTAACCATAAACTGCCCTCAAGGACCTGAAGCTGAGATCACATCACATTGGTAGATCAATCAGATCAAGTCATTGAAAGGGGTCTCAGACTGGTACTGCTTCCAGGCACCAGGCAGAGGCCAAATACATCTTCTCTGAAGGGTCAAACCTTCATCCTAGATCTCAACTTCCAGAAGGTTTTCTAGATAATTTTCCAGAAAATTATCAGCTCAGTAAAAAAAATTACCAAGCACACAAAGAAGCAAGGAATTGTGAAAGAGACCTCAGGAGTAATATACCTAAAGATTTCATATTGTGGAATTATTTGAACACATTTTCTGTATTTAAGGATATAAAATCCAAGTCAGCATATTGCAATAAGGAAAATTTCTAGAAATAAAAGGTAAATAAAACATAATTGCCCCCAAAAGAATAAAATACTTAAGAATATGTCTAACCAAGGAGGTGATACTAAAACATGGATGAAAGAAATTGAAGACAACACAAACAAATGGGAAGATACTCCATGCTCATGGATTGGAAGAATTAATGTTATTAAGATGTCCATACTGCCCAAAGGAATATATATATTCAATGTAATTCCTATCAAAATACCAACAGCATTTTTCACAAATGAAAAGAGATAATACTAAAATCTGTATGGAGCCACAGAAGGCCCCATTAGCCAAAGCAAACTTGAGAAAGATGTACAAAGCTGGAGGTATCACGAGCCTAGATTTTAAGATATACTACCAAGCTATAATAATCAAAACGGCATTTTACTGGTACAAAAATGGACACATTGACCAGTGGAATAGAACAGAGAGCCCAGAAATAGACACATGCTTATCTGGTGAATCTATGACCAAGGAGGCAAGAATATACAATGGGGAAGTGAGTATCTTTAGTAAATGGTGCTGGGAAAACTGGACTACTGTCTTACACTACACACAAAAATAAGCTCAAAATGGGTTATAGACTTAAATGTGAGACCTGAGATCATAAAACTCCTAGAAGAGACGATAGGCAGTAATCCTTTTGACATTGGCTTTAGCAACATTTTTCTAGATATGTCTTCTTAGGCAAAGGGAACAAGTCAACTATTGGGACCAGCCCCAAATGAAAAGTCTTTGCACAGCAAAGGAATGAACAAAATGAAAAGGCAACCTATTGAATGGGAGAAGATATTTGCAAATGACAGTTCCAATAAGGAGTTAATATCCAAATATACAAAGAACTTGCACATCTCAACACCCAAAAAATCCAATTTAAATATGGGCAGAGGAACCAAATAGACATTTCCCCAAAGAAGACCTGTAGATGCTCAACAGACACATGAAAAGATGCTCCACATCACTGATCACCAGGGAAATGCGAGTCAAAACCACACTGGGATACCACCTCACCTGTCGGAGTGACTGGTATCCAAAAGATAAGCAGTAACAAATGTTGGCTAGGATGTGGAGAATTGGAACCTCTTGCACTTTTGGTGTGAATAGAAGTTGGTGAAGCTACTGTGGAAAAGAGTATAGATGTTCCTCACGACATTAAAATAGAAATATCATAGGATTCAGTAATTCTCCTACTGGGTACTGACCCAAAGAAAATAAAGCCACTAATATGCAAAGATATATGCACCCCTATGTTGACTGCAGCATTATTTATAAAGCCAAGACGTGGAAGCAGCTCAGTGTCCATCGATGGATAGACGGATAAAGAAGGTGTGGTGTGGATATACAATGGAATATTACTCAGCCATAAAAAAGAATGAGATCCTAGAGAGTATTATATAAAGTGAAATAAGACAGGGAAAAACAAACACCCTGTGATTTCACCTGTGGAGTCTAAACGTGTAATCCCAAAAACCAAATGAATGAACAAATAAACAAAAGCAGAAACCAACCCATAAATACAGAGAATAAAATCGGTGATTGCCAGTGGGAGGAGAAGTAGGAGAATGAGCAAAAAGGGGTGAAGGGGAATGGCGGGCGCAGGCTTCCTGTTATGGAAGGACTAAAGCCTGAGGACAAAAGGCACAGCATAGGGAACACCGTCAATGCTATCGTAATGGCAGTGTATGAGGAGAGATGGGAGCGAAGCTTCTGAGCATGGCCTCACGTACGGAGTTGTCAGAGCCTGTGTTGTGCACCAGAGACTAATGTAACATTCTGTGTCAGCTGTCCTTCAAAAAAAAGGAAAACAAGTAAGTGCAAACTGTGTGAAGCCAATTGTAGTCTGATACCATTTACGTAAATTGAAAAACACGGTATATGATATATTCGTTGGATATATGTATCTATGTAAACATATTGAAAAGGTTCTATAGAAAAATCCCCATCAACCTACAAAAGTGATTGTATCTGAGGCTGTCGCAGTGACATTGTCTGGACTGCCTTTTCTTTCTTTTTTCTTTTTTTTGATTTTTTAAAAATTAAATTTATTTATTTTCAGCATAACAGTATTCATTATTTTTTCACCACACCCAGTGCTCCATGTAATCCGTGCCCTCTCTAATACCCACCACCAGGTTCCCCCAACCTCTCACCCCCCCCACCACTTCAAATCCCTCAGATTGTTTTTCAGAGTCCATAGTCTCTCATGATTCTTTTCTTTTTTTAAAAAAGGAAACTGTGCATGTCACCTATCTGAGATTTAAATAGGCATATGCACGAGATAACAATGGGCTGTACCTGTGTAGTGTAAATGTGGGTGAGTCCTACATTATTTTCACTCTTCTGTATTTCAAACGCCTTAACAGCTCATGACAACCAAAAGGAAATTAATTTCAACCTTTGGGCCAAAGGAAAAAACAAAAGCGAAAGTGTAGGTTATTTTAAAATACGAATAGAACAGTACCAGTCAGAGCCAGTGAGCACAGACAATGCAGTGTTTGGAGGGAAATTCCTAGACCCCTGCACTGATCTGGTAACGTATGCACAAAATAAACAATGAAGCATGGACAGAAATGAAGTAAGGGTCTAAAGTTAGAGAAAAAAATCTAGAGATGGAGGGAGATGAGGAAGGGGGAAAAGCAGACATTAGAAAAACGAGGAGCTGTCATTTAGCAGAGACTCATTATACCACAGGCTCATGATATTAGATATTTTCATGAAATGACCACCTCGCCATCCGGGATGTGCTGGGGGACTAAGGTAGTGGGGCTGTGGCCGAGGGATAGAGACCGGGAGACTGCGTTGCTTATACGGCCCCAGCCAGCTCCCTTGGGAGCTGCCAAGCGGCCAGAAAACGCTAATAAAACACAGGCTGTGAAGGGACAAAACAGCACACAGACTCAAGAAAGAGGGTTGAGGTACTCGGTTGGCCCTCTAGAAACAGGGAGTTGGGTTCTTACTTTGTTTTACACACCAACAACAATGGCAGATGGACCAAATATTCCAGGGTAGGAAAAAAAAGATCACAAAATGAGGCAGAAACCTTTGTGTTCTTCGGGTAGGCAGGCCTCTCTAAAGACAATGAGGTGGCAGAGGAGAGGAAGAGAGTTTACAAAAAAGGAAAAAGAACCCCCACAAATGGATCTTGTATCTTTGAAAAGAGGTTCTGCCTCATTTATGGGAAGAGAAATGTAGACACCACTTATTTTTTTAGCTATCATATGGGCAAAGAAAAGTAAACTCTCTGAATACCGTGTTGTTGGGGAGTTGGGGAGTAGAAATCAGCAGGACTCCTTTCCAGGCTGTTCCGTCTCATCAGATCATACGGCCTTTGGACAATCATTGTGTTCCCCGGGGCTGTTACCCCACAGATGTCCTCTGCAAGGCCCTGAAGTCCTTGAGCAAGGACATGCCTGTTTGATGCAGCAAATGATTGGAAACAACCCACGTGGCCCTCAGTAAAGGACAGGTTAAGTAATTTATGGGATGGCGCCACAGCAAAACACAAAGTAGCCGAAAGAACGAGGTGGACCCCCATATCACCGCTCGGGGACAGCCAGCGTGCTAGAGATGGCGGGGTGGGCTGCCACGTGAGTTCCAAACAAGAGGCTCAGAGGAAACAAGAGGCCGGCAAGCTGGCAGGTGCTAAAGGTGGGTGTGAGGCAGACAGTGTTTCATGATACTCTTTTCTCCAATTTTGAACATTCAAAAATTTCCAAGTTTTCAATAATTTCTCTCTGCAGAGAAAGAGACAGTGGCTTTCACCAGTATTCCCAGTTGCAGTTACAAAAGCCTAGTAATCCTGCTCACTTCTGGCAAAGGAAGCCTGGGGCAGAGTGGGAGGGAGACCAGTTGTTAGAATCTAAGCAACCTCTGTTCTGTTGGAATCGGTAATCATGGGCATCTATGACCTGTTAAAAAACATAAAGGGTAAAATCAGCATTTTTCTCAAGTACGGCTTGCGTGTTTCTCATAACTTTCTAAATGAGTGGAAAGCAAACATCCCTTAGAAAACTGTGACCACTGAATGGCTTTCCTCTGCGGTTCCTTCTCTCCAGAGAGATACAGGAAATAGATGTTTTTAAAGACAACACACGGGTTTGTCACATGAATAACTGGTATAGGATATGAAACCAGAGAAATTTCAGTTAAGATTCCTAGAAGTACTGGGCAGGTGGCAAAGAGAGGTCAGCAGGAGTCCAAGACCTTGGTAGCTACATTTCAGATTTACAGGACGAAGGGACTCAAATTTTTATGAATTCGTGACTCACGGAACGTGACGGCCACAGGGGAGTAACCGATAATGGGATGAGACTTATTTTTTACTACTTAAAATTCACATTCACTTGGCGTGTTTTTCTCGCATCTATTATGTTCAAGGGACTGGACTTGGGTGTGCCTGGGGATGCATGACCCAGTCTGTGCCTCCTGATATTGGGCAGAATAGATGACAAGGTCGCCCCTGAGGCAGCAGGTGAGCACGGAGGCTCACGGGAGGACGGCGGAGAAGGTCAGACAGGAGGCTGCCTCGGACAGCATCTGGGCAAAAGGGGGAAATTTGGAAAGCAGCGAGCAGGCATGGTGGGGTGCAGGGGGGCACAATTTCCAGCACTTGTGCTCAGCTATTAGCTTTTGGGTTGCCTGGCTTAACGAAGGTTTTTAGAAAGATCAGCTTCGTTGTATTTCATCTCACTTCCTTGGGAGAACATCTTGACAAATGGATTTCCTTTTCTCATTACATATCAGCATTTCTGATGAGAAAGGATCTAAATCATCAGATTTCCAGGCCCCATGAGCGCTGGTTTAAATACCAGACACCCACACAGGCCAGAAGGGTACAAGTCCTTATTCATTCCAACGCCGAGTTCATTTTGTTGAAAAGGACTTGGAAAGTCAGGGCTCCGCCTCAGAGTCCAGATTAATTAATTTTGCTCACATCTATATCCTAAAGCGTTTAGGAATGAGGAGCTGTTGTTTACCAGGAACAGCTGGGGGTGCGGGGGTGGAACTGCTCAGCACCCCTTCTGTGAGGCTGGGGGGGGGTGGGGATTTGGAGCGCCTTGAAACAGACATTGTAACCCACACCCCCACCCCAGGCCACTGAAGAAAGCTGTTGTTCTGCAGCCCTCTTAGTCCACAGAGACGGCACTGGAGGAGCTGGTCTCGTTTGACAGAACATGGCTGGTAGTATGTTCCACAGACACAGACAAGGCGCCGATGAGGAGAAGCGCCTGTCAGAAACACGGAACCGACCATCTCCACCTCTGCGGAACATGCACGTTCAAATACCGACTTCTTGGTATTTGAAAACGCGGCCCCAGGACCGCTCTGATTCTGAGCAAGGACCAGCTCCAGGAGAGACGAGTCAGGACCAGAAGGACCCGAGCTCGCTCGCATCGCAAGCCAAAGGACAGAGAAATACAGGACTCTCATGTTACAGACGCACGCCTCTACAGGACGCCAGGAGGTCCGCCCCCCCTTCCCCCTCAGCACCTTGTATCTCTGCAGCAAAATGGGGGCAAAAATGAGTTCCACACGGCGGAGATGGTCGGCGGTCTGAACTAGGCTAATCTGAACAGTCTTCAGCCAGAACAGTGTCTGCCTCCCTCCTCTCCAGCTACCCACCTGTCCCAGACTGCAGGCAGCGAACGTGGTTTTCCCACCACTGGGAGCCTTTCTACCAAGCTGTTCGGCCTCACTGGACCCGGTTCCATCCTCTGCAAAATGGGGCCAAGGGGCATGTCAGCTCCCAGGCTCCGGGAGAGGGTCGGAAATGCCCATAAAGACGCTTGGCTCAGGAATGCCGGCCACGTCATCGGTGTTCAGTAAATGTTTGCCGTGTTACACCGATTTAAAATAGAAATAGAAAGCTCTTTATACCAAGACAATTAGTAAAACCGCACACCCAGACACATACATGCCCACAGAAATACACTTCTATGCCATTCGGTTTTGAGAATAAAAATAGCAATGAATCCTGTCGCCCCCGTTTTGAGGACATTTCTGCAGTGCAGAGAAGCTGTGCCAGAAATAGGGCTGGCAAGCATTCTCAGGGGCCGACCAGCTCTTTCAGGAAAAGACTCTGATTCAGCAAAAAATCATTCTCAGGAGATCCAATTGTCCTTTTTTGGTTCTTATTTTCCTGAAGAAGCTAATCTGACTAGAAAAACAATCTCAGCCAGTTCAGTATTATAATTCACTGATAAGATTGCTCAGAGGAAAAGCACTTGCTAGCATTTTCCAGGAAACTAAGGGCTTAAAGAAATCAACAAAAACGACCCTGGGCCAAATATCCTCACACAGCAGCATGTATAGTTCAAATGCCATTTCATGGGGGCAAATCTTAAAATAAAATACAGATAAAAGAGGGACCCTTGCATGAAGGTTTTGCTCTTTAGAAGAATGGCCCGGCTACGGACTGAAGGTGCCTCTTAGATTCCCTTTAGAATCCTGGCACATTTCAGTCTGACAGCCGAAAATTGCATTGCAATCTGCTGCTACTTAGTACAGCCCTCTCTAGACATAATTTTCTGTGAGCAGAAATCTTTTTTTTTTTTTTTTGACAGAAATATCTATTTCTTAGATGTGACATTGAACACATTTTTATTTAAACTTTAAATGACTTCATTAAGCCAATTAATCAGAATAAACTGCATAAAGGCATTCAGGAGGAGGACACAGGGGGTCACAGAGGTGTGTGACTGCCTACAGTTGTACCTTGTGTCGTTGACATCCTTGAAATCTAATGAAAACCCCCAAAAGTTTGTCCCCATCTTGCTCTCTTCTCTTCCAGGAGCAAAATTACACACACTGATGCCTGGCAGTTGAGAATACGAGTGGTCTTCCTATCTTGCAGGCTTTGGTGGGTCGCACCTCACTGTTCAGGCTTAGGTGGCTCGAGGCCTTCTCTTACGTGACAGGAGGTCGCTCGGTCTATGCCCAAACTCTTGTCATTTTCCCTGTGTGGCGTCTGTGTACCCGGCTGCTGCCTGCCTCCTCCCCTGGGCTCCTCTTCCCGACCCGGGTTGGGATCCTCTCCAAGCATCTCAGACCTGACTCTGCAGGCGCTGTCCTCCCCCTGGACATCAGCCTTGCCTCCCTACCCGGGACTGGCTGGAGGTCTGCCTGCTTCCCTGAGAGTTTAAGTAGGTCAGAGGGCACCAGCACACAGATATTTCCCCTTCAAGGTCCCTAGCTCACCCAGTGTTTCTGGGGCCTCCCTCCCTTCTGGAAGTCAGGTCAGTTGACTTCATGAACCAAGTGTGTGGTCCAGACAGTGATCCTCTGGCTGAATTCTGTGCAGGTCATCAACTGCCAGGTGTCTGTCCCTCCTGTCCCAGCCCAGGGGTCAGGCCGGAGCCTGCCATCTCAAGTGGCTTCTTCCCAAGAACTTCCTTTCAGACTTCTGCTCAAGACCCACACTTGCTAGGTGCTGTATCTTCTCCCCTTACTACACATTATTCTATTTTAAAAAATGATCATAATGATAATATTGACTTTTTTTGGGGGGGGTGCAAAGTTGAGTGATTTTTAACCCTTTCATGGAGAAAAACAACAGAGAATATCTTAAGAATGACCATCCCCAGAAGGGCTCTAAAGCTTTCTGGGATCTGTGCACAGACTTCCTTTCTTTCCTCTTCACTTCCTGCCAGACCGAGATGAACCACCCAGCAGCAGGACCCACGGAAAAAGGCACCTGGTGCTTCCAAAGTGGCCTGAAAGATGGAAACGTCTTTCTGATTGGTCTGATCCCTGCTGCCCTCCCCTCAGACCCAACACACACAAGGGAGCCTTCCTGCAGGGCAGGGTCAGTGCCACGCTGGGTGTGGTATTCTGTGATGCTCCCCAACGACACAAGGCACGACTGTAGGCAGTCATACACCTCTGTGACCCCCCTGTGTCCTCCTCCTACTCTCCTGTTCCCAAGCCCGCCTTCTGCCTTTCATGCTCTGGGGGAACTTGGCAAGTCAGCCAGCAGCCAGATGGACGTACTGCCTTAAGTTTTCTCTAAAATAGCTGGCAGGATGAAAAGGAAATGAAGAGTTTGTTTCTTTGATCGAGGCCAAGGAGGTAGTTGAGAAGTTTGTGTTCCAAGGGACATTTTGCTGCAAAGGAAATGGTACCCGGGAAGGGGACGTCTGTGGACAAGCCGGGGAGCGGAGTCAGACGGCCTCGATTTGTATAAATCACACAGAATGCTGGACAGAAAGATCAAACATTTAGCCTTTCGATGTGAGGTAGATATCGTGTTTACGGTAACATTTTCCTTCTGGAAGGTTCAGATGGTAAGTCTGGATGAACGACGCATGGCTAGCCATGTAGCTGTGTGTTTGTCAGGTTGTGGGGGACCGGGCACGGGGACTCAAAAGTGCAGTGTCAGTCAGTGGATTCGATCTGTGCTGCCAAGAATAAGCCACCTCCAAACACAGCCCACACCTGCATGGAATTAATTCCAGCTCTCTACGTGCGATGGGGGAGGAAGCGTGAGCTTAATCTATATCATATGTCTCGGAAAAGCTCCAGACAGACACCAGCCTGGAGTGAGAAATGTGGATTTTTCAGTTCCTAATGTTTAAAGGGTAACATTTCCTTCATTTCATAAAACAGAATGAAGGCCTTTTTCGGGGCCTGTTTTTAAAGGAAATCTTGAGGGAGAGACTTCTGTAGGCATTGGCTGCTGTCAGGAAAAAAAGATACCAGCAAGTGGAAATATTTTGCCTCAGATCCCATGGTCTGCTAAAGACAGTCCCAGTTTGACGTGGTGCATAGGCAAGTTGTTTAAAGAGAGACATAAAAAGCCTCAGCATGAGGGAATCCATGGGAAAAGAGCTGGCAGGCTCTGCAGATATCTGAAATTTACATGCAAAGTATTGAGTATGGGTGCATTTTCTGGGGGTTCATAGCTTTCATCAGATTCTCGAATAAGTCCATCACCTAGAAAAGTTTAGGGCATGTTTACTGCCTTCCCCCAATGTAAATGCGAGACAGGTCAGAAAAACAACTGTAAAGAACTCTCAACAGCCAATAAAATAAACAGAAGAGACTAGAGGTAGACCTTGACTGATAGTGAAATGGAAGGGGACTTTGCAAGCACAAAGAAAGGGGAGAATTCACACAAAAGACAAATACATTTAACAGGCAAAACTGGAATTCCTTTTACACCCTAAAATATCATAAGTAAAATTTAAAGGTAAGCCAGGGAAAGGTTTGCAATAAATACCGCAAGAGGGAAAATGCTCTTGGTAAGAGGATGAACTCTTATGAATTGGGAAGAGCAAGTCTCTCCCAAATAGAAGAATGTAGGCCAAGGGCAGGAACAATTCACGGAACAAATACAGTCAGTAGCAGCTCCATGCTGGAGCTAGCTGGTCCAAGCTCATGTCAGCCAATTCTCTACTCCTTGTTTGGTGAGATTACGTTGATGGCCTGCAATTGGCCACGGTGGGATTTTTTGCAGCAGAGAAATCACTGACAGATTAAGGCTTTTTTGTTTTTTGAGGGGCAATTTAATGTTACACCATTAGTTAACAGATATGTAAAACGCAGTCTAAGTGTGCCAGTAATCAGAGAGATACAGAATGAGATGAGGTCTGGACAAGACGGAATAAGCCCCCTTCACACCATACCTCCCACAAATTACAACACAAAAGTCTGGAGAAAGTCCATAGAGCAACTGAGACTCTGAAAGTTGGAGAAAAAAATAAATGGACTGGCTGTCAGACCTCAGAACTCAAGGAACTACCCAAGAGTGAGCTCTTGTTTTTGTTTTTTTTAAAAGGCCTTCTGGCTGCAGCCAATAGTTGGGGAACAGGGTAACTCAGTAAGAGCGAAACATCTTGACTGTACCCGACCTTACTCCAGTTCCAGGTGGGAAGCAGAAAAAGCCATTTCCTCTGCCCCCCAATTGGTCACCACATCCTGGAGATGGCAGAGCCCTGCTTCCCAATCCTGCTTACTATAACAGGCCACATCTCTTCCCTGGAACAGAGACTGTGGGCTAAACTTTTCAGTAGATTTCCAATCACCATAGAGGCGAGAAGGAAGTGGAACATTTTTCATATGTCAAAAAAGAATAGTCAACCCAGGATTCTATATCCAGTGAAAATATCCTTCAGGAGCAAAGGTGAAGTAGACATCTTTGGATGAAGGAGAACCAAAGGAGTATGTCACCATTGGACCTGCTTTAACAGAATAGTTAATGTTTCTCATACAGGAAAGAACTGATAACAGAAAGAAACTGAGAATATCAGGAAGAAAGGAAGATGAGAAAGGGTGGATAAGTGAGTAGAGGTAGTAGACCAGTATTCAGTTTTAGAACTTTGTTTTAAGCAACTCTGCTTCATGGTTGCAAGCAAAATTATAGCATCTGAAGTGGTTCTCAGTGCACATAAAGGCAACACTTAAGACATCTATGTGATAAATGGAGAAGGATAAAGAGACCTCAAAGGTGGTAATGTTTTTACACTTGAAGTGACAACGTACCGATACTAGTAGACTGTGATAAATTACATCCATATGGTATAACCTTTAGAGAGACAGTTTTTCAGTCAGGTGATTTTGTCCACCTGGGGACATCTGGTGAAGTTCAAAGACATGGTTCCATGTGCAACTGCCATCTTGGTAGAAACGAAGATGCTGCTAAGTGTTCCACAACATACACAACAGTCCCATAGAACAAAATATTACCCAGCTCCAAATGCCAACAATTCTGAGGTTGTGAAAGCCTGCCCTATGGCAAATTACACAAAGACATATCTTAAAACACTGTAGATCACTCAACAGGGAACACTAAAAAATGTTCAACCGACCTACAGGAATTCAGGAAAGAGGAGCACAATAAACAAAAATCAGACGGAGCAAACAACATTAAAATGGTAGGTTCTAACACAGCCATAATTACATTAAAAGTAAATGATCTAAACACACTTATTAAAAGACAGTGACTGACAGAATGGATGACCCAGCTACATGTGGTCTCTGAGAAACTCATTTTTAATACAATGACATAGGAAAAGTAAGAGTAGAAAGGTGGGAAAAGACACATCTTGCAAACATGAATCAAGAGAAAACTGAAGTGGGTATATGAGGATGAGATAAAGTAGACTTTAGAACAAAGGTAAATACCAGAACCAAAGAGGGCCAGGACATAATGACAAAAGAGTCCATTCACCAAGAAAAAACAACAGTCTTAACTCTGTGTACCACAAACACCAGAGCTTCAACATGGACGAAGGAAAAACTGATGGACTGAAAAGAGACACATTCATCATTGAAGACATCAACATCCCCTTTGAGTAAGCGACGGAACCACTAGACAGAAAAAAATGAGTTTTTTTTTTTATATATCAATTTGACAAAGCTTTGAAATGGTAAGACTTAGAACCAGCAAAGTCATGGAGACAGAGATGCTCTGTAATAATCTGGAAATACAAATATACATAGGGGTCCTGAAAAAAGGATTAAAAGGATTATAGCACTTTTCAACCCAATATTTTCATTTTTAGGAAGATCTCTTAAGGGAATAATTAAAGTGTCCCAAAATTTATCTGTCTGCATCTTCAAAACAGAACTATTTAGAATAGAACTTAAAAACATCCAAACTTGCCCACTAATTGGCAAGTGCTTAAAAAACTATTCTACCGGGCGCCTGGGTGGCTCAGTGGATTAAGCTGCTGCCTTCGGCTCGGGTCATGATCTCAGGGTCCTGGGATCGAGTCCCGCATCGGGCTCTCTGCTCAGCAGGGAGCCTGCTTCCCTCTCTCTCTCTCTCTGGCTGCCTCTCTGTCTACTTGTGATTTCTCTCTGTCAGATAAATAAATCTTTAAAAAAAAAAAACAAACTATTCTACCTACATATATAGTGCTATTTTTAAAGAGACATGTTTAAGAATTTTTAGTGCTGTGGTAAATAGGAATGATTTTCAGGCAAAAAAGGAGTCTGTAAAACAATGTACATACATAATAATCTAAATTATGTTAAAAATACATGAAATTCTTAAATACAACAATTACTAGAAGTATGACAATGATAATAGGGAAAAATTATCAGGGATTATGTCTCTGTGTTTCTCATGTGCTTGTTTTTACTGTCTGCCCACCTCAAATTTTAATCCTGAAGTGATGTCTTATTCATGGTCGTAACAAACAGAAACCATCAACTTCTAAAACAGCATAAAAATGAGATAGATGACAGATACGGAGGATGTAATACTGTGCTGCATCTGGGAGGGAGAGACTTAATGGATGGTAAAAGTCTTGTGAGTCCTTTTGAAAATAAAAAAAGGGTAAGAAAGTATGCCCACCAATATTCCTGAGTGACCATCTCTTTTTGTTTTTAAATATTTTACTTACTTAGGGTGGGGGAGAGCACAACCAAGCAGGGGCAGAGGGAGGAGAAGCAGACTCTCCACTGAGCAGGGAGCCCAATGTGGGGCTCAGGACCCTGAGATCATGACCCGAGCTGAAGACCCGCGACCACCCTGCGACCCCTGAGGTGACCATCTCTGATTTATTGTGCAGGCCCTATTAGTAGCAGCGTCCTGTTCTTCTGAGAGTTTGGATTAGGTGGTAAGTGGGGCAGCTGCCTCAGCTATTCTGAATGCACAGATATTCCTGATAAAACACACATATTGTGACTATACCGAGCCCTGTACTAAATGCTTGCCATGGCTTATCTTGTTTAACCATCCAAGGAGCTGAGTTATCTGCATTTCACGGAGGCCCTGGCAAGCAGACCAACCAGAGGTCAGCATGTGGGCGGGTCTGGACTTGAATGACATCTATCACAAGAGCCGCGAGGGCATACCTGGGCCTGCCGGAGTGCAGGGCTGGCCGGCAGGGGTCTGGCGGGGACGAGGGGCGCACGAGGAGCCTTCTGGAGAGGCGGGAGCACTCGCTGAGGAGAACTGGGTGGAGGGGCGTCATGGGCTCGGAGGGGCCCGCTGATGTCCACGTTCTGACATGGGGGCCATCTCCTGGTATTTTCCTGTAGAGGGGAGCAAAAGCCATGGTGTCATGGGAGTCACCATTCCCCGGGAGGGGGCGGTGCTTACTGGTCGTGCATTCTCCCGAGAGGGAGCCCATCACTACTTGTGCAAACTTCACAGCTGGAGCAGAAGCACCCTCTGACCCAGTCTGGAATAGCGGGATCCATTTCTCCAGGAGTTTTAAAAACTGGTTCATCAACAAATTCATCAACAAATAGGCCCAGGACACCTGGGCAGGCGCCAACAAGCATGACGACACAGACCACATCTGAAGGAAAGGATGGAGGAGTTATGAACTGAGGCAGCGGGTGGTGCCCTCCAGGCTCAGGGAGAACCAAGGGAACCCCTGGGAAGGACGATGGAGGCTTCTGGAAGCCGGCTGAGGTGAGGGGCCTGCACCTGGAGGGTCACCTCCTACATGGTGCTCCTGCTTTTAGGGCAGATCAGAACAGATGCCTCACGCCCCCACCCTCCCTCTTTTCCTTGAAACAGCTTTATTGAGGTTCCCAGAAAGACGGCTAATTGCACATAGTGGAACCGGGTGAAGTGGGACCCTTTGACATGTGTCCACACCAGTGGAACCATCACAACGCGCAAGGTAATGACATACGCCCACCATCACCCTTGCCTCCCACTCTTCCCCGCCTCCCCTTCCCTGCAACTACTGGTCTGCTTTCTGTCACCGTGAAATAGTTTGCATTTTCTAGAATTCCACAGAAACGGCATCATAGAGTGTGGACTCTTCTTTTTACTTGGCATAATCATCTCAAAATTCATCTATGATGTCATATATATTAATAGTTCATTCTCTCCTATTGCTGAATAGCATTCCATGTGTAAATAGACCAAAGTTTGTTTATCCTTTTACCTGTTGTTGGAAATTTGGGTCATTTCCCATTTTTTGGCTCTTCGAAAGAAAGCTGTGTCTTTGGCTCTCACCAGCAAAGCTGGTGGTTCTTGCTATATAGTCCTACATTTGGGGCTGAGAGGTGGTAAAGCGTATTAGGAACCCAGTTCTCTAAACTTTTTATAGCAACGGAGATAAAATAGCTTATGATTTATCAAATAAGTGATAGTTCTATTTAAAATCATTTGTCATTTCTTGAAACCAACACTGTCACGCATAATTTGGACTCTTGTTGAACGAGTCCAATATTCAAAAATTCTCATGCATATGGCAGAAATACTTGATGGGGACACCTAAATATTGGAGTGGACTCTGGTGATAATTCACAAGGAAGCAGGAAAGGTCAGAGCCAGGAGGCGGCCAGCAAGTTAGGGACTTGGGGTTTGGACCAGCTCTTTGAAACCACAGGCTAGAGTAGACAGAGCTTACACAGCCCAGAGCTGGAGCAAAAGGGGCCCAGTCATGGGCTCCCTGTAACTCTTAGAAATGCATGGGGAGGTATAGGGCCAAAGATGATTCAGACCTTGCTGGCAGCGTCTGAAACCATAGGAGGGGCCCAGAGGCAGGAACCTGCTTGGGAGGCAGACCCAGTGGGCCTCCTGGGAATTAGGTCTGGGTGCTTGGAGGGATCATGGCCCATGACGTACCACATAGTACATCACACTGGGGACATCGCCTCAACTGGATCTCGGAGAGCTTCCATGGGGCACAGTGGGAGTGGAAGGAGCCCCCAGCCATTACGTCACGAAGTGGGTGGACTCCACATTTCAGGGATCTGGTCCCATCACAAACTATCTGTAGATCTCTGGGATCTATTCCTACTCAAGCTCTGTTGAGAAACCCATGTCACAAGGTGCCCACGAACTTCTCACGTTTGTCGACAGCTTACCTTCGACATGCTGGAATGTGGCGGCTTCCTCATTAGGCCTTTGCTGAGGGGGCCGAGGTGAGCCTGACCAGGGTGGGAGCCGCGAGACGGCCGTGAAGGGCGCACACACCTGCAACACAATCGCGTTACACGTGAACAGGCGCGTTTCCCCTCTGGTTGACTCGACTTTTTCTGATCTGTTCACAATCACGCTCAAAAAAATAATTGACTTATTTTAACTCAATATGGTAAACATGCAAAGGAAAAATTATCTAACATTCTTATGAGATTAAAAAATATATATTGATTTTTTTTTTCTCCCCAAAGCCACTATTCTGTGAAATTAGTTTTTGCAATTTATAGACACGTGGCTCTGAGACCCCTGGGAGTTATTTGGTAGAAAGAGGGCATTTCAGCAAGATTGTCTTCGAATACATTTAGATCCAAAGCTACCCCAGCTGACGAAAATATTTTAAGATCCTGTGTCTTGTAAAAATTACTGATATAAGGGTGGGAACCAACGTATCAGTGTGATTCCGCCTGCTTACTCATGCAACGAGCAGCAAACAGTCTGACGGGAACGGAAAGGAGGCAGCTGGTCTGGCAAAGATTTTAAAAAACCAAAACAACGGTTTTACTATCTAAAAATCTGACCTCTTTCTTCGCTAAGGAAAACAAAGTGAGAAGAGGAGCCGTTGCCCGTGCGTTGATGGCAAATGCCGTCTCTGGAAAAGATGACCCAAACCCAGTGTACCTTAGCTTTTCAATGGTGGTTTTTTTATCTGTAAACAGCAGGCGAATTAATGTCTTCCTTTTCAGATAAACTACAAATCCAGCGGCAAGAAGACAGAGGATGGCCACCAGAATTCCTATGGTTAAACCTTGGTTATCTGAAACAAAACACATTTTGCTCAGGCAAAGAGAGTCATGATGAAATACGGGAAGTATCAGATCGTGGCCCTCACGGCCACGCGCGCTCTGAAGGAAGGAGCAGGAATGCCGTGAGGGGACGTACTGATATGTTGGTCTTAGTTCAAAGGTCATGTCTGAGGTTCAGTCTGCATCACCAGTGATGCATTTCTAATAGCTCTTGATAAACGGGAAGGTTGTCTGGCGGGTGGGACCATAGCCCTGACCACATGTCGCCGCCAACCCTCCCGCTGCCCCGTGGACATGGTGGCCACAGATGGTGGCAGGGAGCCGCTACCTCCCTGGACAGTGACCTCTCCAGCCCCCTCACAGATAAGCTCCTTCCCGTGCTCTCCCCCTCTCATTCTTTAACTCTGGGGTCTGTGTTTATTGTCTTTAGACCAAGACTCTACTTCTGGACATTGTCAAAATAAGTGAGAAAACCCCACAAAACCCATAGCTAAAAGGAAAGGCCCACGGGTTTGCTTCTGTTAGATTTCATTGTGTTTGTGACGTTAGGGACTCAAGTTACAGGTTTGGGGCAGCAAAGCCCTTTCTCTGGGAGGGGGCTTTTTATTTTCTCCAAGGGAACATCCCTTTTCTGGGATTTGCTCCCATTTTGTTCAGTACAAAGACACCGAGAAGCCCCCCTGAAGGGTGTGGAAGAGAAGGGAAAGTCAAAGCTTCAGGCTGGTTTCTGGCCACAGAAAGAGCCCCGGGGATGACCCTGCCAGGCTGAAGAGGGGCTGGATTGGCAGCTCCCACTGCTCTGTGGAGTCCTTGAGAGTCCAGATGTGGGGTTCACGGGTCTCTGTCCCCCTGCCAGCAACAAGCAGGGCGTGCCTCCCCTGGCAGGTGAGCCACAGCCCCCTCAGGCTGCTGGGGACAGCTGTGCAGGTGCTGGTCCCCCCAGGCTCTCCCCACCCTGCTGCTGGCTACGGTGCTCACAGGGGCTGACCGCCAGGCCCCGCCGGCCCGCTCCCGCTCTGGGAAAGAACGCCTCCCACCCTGTTTCTGGACTTCGTCCCCAACTGACAAGTCCTATCAGGGATGTGTCTCAGCCTAAGTAAGACAATCAACATATGACAGTCTTGATTCCCTTGTTAGTGTTACTGGAAAAGCCCTGCTTCTGGGTTTCTGGCCAAAATGTCATTCTTTTCAGACGAGGGCTCTGGCTAGAGTGCTGTTGTGTCTTCACAAAGCCAATGAATGAAGTGAGCAGCTATAGCACGAGCCACAATTTCCAGCTCCTCGCAATCAATCCGCAAGTCTTAAGCTGATCAATAGTTCCTAGGCCCCGCAATGAACTCGGCTGCACCATCTGGGCCACCTGCCTTGGTCTGTCGCAGTGCGTGCCATCATGCCGCTCGAGCTGGCAAACCGGGGCCCCCTGGGCCCCTCACCCGGTGCAAACACCAGGCCCCATGTGGCTGCCACGTTGGCCCACCTCCCCAAGTCCCCTGGTCTCCCCTCCCTCGGCCGCACTCTTGCAGGGTCCCGCTGGGCCTGCTCCGTGTCTCTGGGCCCTGGAAGAGTGGCTGGCGCGTGGCAGGTGCTCGAGAAGTCACGGTCCGGCTGGGGGGCAGTGGGGGCAGGGAGGCTCAGGACAGAGCTCCCCATGCCTGCCTCTTTGTGTGCGTTTAGGTGTACTTTCACGCAGTCGTGGCGGCAGGGGACAGAGGCACGGATGCTTCCTTGCTCCAGTGAGGGACAGGCGTGGGGGAGCCCCCACACCCGAGCACCGCGGTCAGTACCAGAGCGTCCTGGCCAATCCGCTCCAACCCCCATGTGGGGGGAACGGGGGCCTGTGCCCTTGTCCGAGCAGAAGCTAGCATCCTGCCAGGTGAGCACGACACACGCTTCCCACTGGCTCCAGATGTCAACCGCGGGGCAGCGAATGTGCCGTGGTCCGGGCGGAGACGTCAGCGAGCAAATGGTACACTTGCCCAGACCTGCTTCCCCACCCCCCAACACCTCCCGGAAGGACCGCTCACTAGACAGCAAGACTTTCTGGTCCTTTTTGTCCTTGCTGCGGAGCCTGGACCCGAGGGCGGGGTTGCCTGGAGTCTCTGAGAGGGACGCTGAGACCAGACCCAGTTTAAGGAGAAGGACGACCAGGAGCTCCTGACACTGTCTGCAGATGTGGCCCTGGGGCAGGTGCTCCCCTCCCCCATCCCAGCACTGCCCTCACCGCCTGGCCCCGCAGAGCAGCGTTATGTCTGTCGTCTTCAAGATGTGGTGATGCCACCGCCAGTTACATCAGGACGTGAGGACAGGGGGTGTCCCCTGTACAGCACGAGCCACCGAGTGAACGTCTGAGCGTGCCGGGGCTCGGGTGAGCACTGAGTGTCAGCACAAGTGGGCTCGGGCCGGCCCTCTGCACCTTTCTGTTTCTTTCCCTTTACAAGGGGCGTCGTTCAGACTCGCCTGTTCCCTGCCTGACAGGTGCTCAGCGAGAGCCGCAAGGCGCCCGGAGACCACGCGTCAAGGTCACCCCGGGAGAGAAGCAGTGGGGAGCAAGCGCTGGTGCGAGGAGGGTTTTCTGAGGGGCAGAGGGACCTGGTCTCACTCGTAGCTGTGTGGCTGTGGGGAAGTTACTGGCCTCCCCCAGGCCCCAGGTCCTTTATTTGTAAAGAAGGAAGAATGACAGTGGCTTGGGCGTGAGGCAAGTGCCCGAGGAGATGGAGCCAACGCGCAGCCCGGTGACGGCGCCGCACGGCTGCTCCGCGCGCAGAAGCCTTCTTGCTCCCCCCGGGGCCGCCGGGGCCGCCCACCCAGGCTAGGAGGTGACTCTCCAGCAGGCGTTTTAGGAGACATTCGGCCTCGCACCTCTTGGTCGCCCATGCACCGAGGCGGGGCTTTACCAAGGCCTTTTATCCCACACCCCAGTTCGCACCTGTTTGGCGACGCGCTGTCGGAATGACCTTGGCTAAGCAAAGTGTCACAGGTGAACAAGGGACAGAGTCAGCCACTCAGCCAGAGCGGAGGGAGGACTCTTGGCAAAGGTCAGGACGGGACAGAGCCTGGACATGGGCCTCGGACTGTGTCGGGCCCTTGTGGGGGTGCCTGGGCTTCCCCCTGGGGGTGGTTACACCTGCACACCCACGGACCGCTGGTGAGCCCTTCGTCTTGTTGGGAAGATCTGCACCTGCCTTCCCACAGTCCCCCCGGTCACTCGGCACCCACTCCTGGGGACATGCTGTCCCTGCTCACCTGCTCGCCGGACGGGGCCACTGTCTGTGCTTCCCCCGAAGCCAAACTTGTCACAGAACGGAGGCGCCCAGTGGGCCTCGCAGTGGCAGTTCTTGCGGTTGTTACACACCTGTCCGGGCGGCGGGGGAGGGGGACACCGAGAAAGAGGAGCAGCGTTAGCGCCCGCCCTCCATGTGGGGCGGTGCTAAATCTCTGAGCTCTAACTGGCTGCCACACGGCAGCAAAGGCCCTGTGGTCAGAGTTCCCTCGAGCACTGAATACACAGGTGGGACCAGAGCCCAAGGCTGCGAATGTAACAATCTGCCTCTTCGCTGCTGTAAGGGCAGTACTGGGGACGGGGGGCATCCCCTGCCTCCCACCCCTTTCCCTCCATCAACGGCCAGGTCCTCGTTTTCTTTTTTTCCTTTTCCTTCTCTGGTGTCCTCTTTTTCAATTCAGAATCCCCCCCCCCCAAAAAAAAACCCACAATGAGAAGCCCCCTCCATGGTGAGCAACGACCCTGCTTCAGGGCTGCGGAATCTGAGCCCTCGGCCACCCCAGGCCCGACCCATGGGCACAGCCGTGCCTCCTGCAGACACGAAGTTCGGAGAGGCGGCAGACCTGCTCTGACGTCTCGTGCCTGCAACGCCCACCTGCCTGGGGAGTCTCCCAGCGGCCCCTCCCTGCCTCCCAGCCCCGCGGGCTGGCCACAGCCTACTAAACCCTGGGGTCCTCGTGGCAGGAAAGGAGTGCTGAGAAAGCCGGAGGATGGGCTTCACTCTGGGATCGGTGGCCAGAGCCCCCCAGGGAAGGACCAGCTCCAGCTCACCTGGTTAGCGGTGACCGACGGAGGAGGCGCCCCTAGCCTGAGCTGACTGTCAGACCCGCTACCATTACTACGGAACTTACGGAGCTCCTGCATGTGCAAGGGGCACAGGAGCTAGGAAACAAGAGGGTATTGTTTCTCTGAAAATGGGGGGCATGCCGTGGGCACACTGAATATGGGCAAGTAGCTAAGAAGAGCTTCTGGCCCATCTGGAATGGGTCGCCTGCGAATGACCCCGCAGGGCTGCTCGGACCAGGAAGGATTCCGCAGTCGGGTTGCTTCTGAGCATCCCAGGTTCTCTTCCGCTTACAGAAAGGAACTGTGCATCGCAGGTGATGGGCTTTGTGTGGTTTATATAAGTCGGTGCAGACCTACAGTCAGACACTCATCCCAAAGGCCTCAGCCCTGCATCCGACTATGCTAGATGGGGCCAAACACCTACTTCTCTAAGGCAAAAATAAAATGTTTGGTGTAGATGTCTCATTTGTGATGTTTTCCTGCTTTCACTGATTTTTTTGTTGTTGTTGATGATCCAGCCATCAAAAACCCCAATTGGGCACCTGGGTGGCTCAGTGGGTTAAGCCTCTGCCTTCAGCTCAGGTCATGATCTCAGGGTCCTCAGGTCCAGGGCCTCAGGGTCCATGATCTCAAGGCTCAGGAAGATCGAGCCCTGCATTGGGCTCTCTGCTCAGCAGGGAGCTTGCTTCCCCCAACCCCCGCCTGACTCTCTGCCTACTTGTGATCTCTCTCTTTCTTTCTGATAAATAAATAAAATCTTTTTAAAAAAAGCCCCAATTCCTTAAAATAAGACCGACAGTCCAGACAACCTATGATAAGTTGGAAGCTATATTCCTGTAACACTAACCCCCTGTGGCACTGATGACCGAGTGGCCCAGCCTGTGGGGACACTGAGTGTCTTGCCTGTCTCTCAAAGACACTGCTGCTGACCACTACCTGCCACGCACCTGCGAGGATTCGGGCCCAGCACTGCCTACTCCATTTTGCACGGTCTCCCAATGCAAACTGGAGTCCGGTGCCCTTTTTGCACTGGCAGCAGAGAGACTGGCAGCTTTGCTATCCCCTTTGGAGGCACAGCTGGTGAGCCTGGTCTCACTCGGGGAAGGGCTGTGGTCAAGTGACTCGTCACCAAGTCACGGCAACTCTTCCGTGAGTGTGGGCCTTTCCTCTCCAGCATGTGGATGGGAGCCCAGGGATGCTGCAAGGTGAGGAGCCCAGGGTCTGCCCCCCAGCATGCCTGCTACCTGGTCCCATGACCTTGGACAGGCACTACTGCCTCTCGGTCCTGGGCTCCTTCATAATGAAGCTGCACCAGACCATCTCTTAGGGCCATTAGAAAGAAATCTATGATCCAACAAAGACATAAAAGGATTTTGTTTTATATTGACAGTTAGCTATACTTGCAGTCAACAAACCGGCCAGAGATGGCATTGCAATCCTTCATAGTTACAGCACAATCGCCATTTTATGAAAACCCCATAATTCTATGTTAGAATCATTGGTGAGTGTCTGCGAGTTTTAAAAATAGAATTGGGAGCATGATTTCTGCAGAGAATGTTTCAGAAAAACAAATGAACCCCTGGCATGGCTAATCAAGATTAATATGATTCCATTGGAAATAATTAAGCCCATCAGAAAAAATAGATTATGTTTTAAACAGTTAGAGTCCTCTTCTCTCCTAAAACAATTCTCTGAACGAAAGTAACCACTTTCTTTAGCTGAAATGCATTGTGTGAGATTTCAAGAACACGTCATCAGTATGTTCTGTCTCCCTTGGTTTAACTGCTTTTGGAAGTGTTTCCATTCAGACCCATGCTCTGAATCTTGGTCCTTAGATTTCTTGGTACTGCCTTAGAATCATGGTCCTGCCTTAAGGTTTCGAACAGAGGAACAGCTCTGTTCGAAACCTTAAGGCAAAATCCTTTATGCAGGAAGGTGTGTTTTAAAACTACTTTGAAGATGACAAAGTCCTTTTTTAAAAATCACAGGATGCTCATCTGAAAGATAATTATGGCTCCATCTGATTTTCTTTGCTAAATAAAAGTCACATTTCTCCTGCTACGTAAAGGTCAGAGAAAATTAGTGTCTTTAGAAGAAAGCATGGAAGCGACAGCTATATTTTTTTAGAAGTTGCGGATTGCAGAATCCTTTACAAACGAACAAACTGGTGCTTTGCTTGCTAGGGACTGGCTACAGGAAGCCCACTGGGCCGCTCACCCCTCTTTGGTGACACTGCTTCACACACTCCTGAACGCCGAAGACGCTTGTGTTTTGACAGCGACGATTGAGGCAAATCTGTGGAAGAAGGAAAACGTGGTGAACGTCTCAGCCCCTTTCCAACCACATGCACCGCATCTGTGATCTCAAAAGGGAAAGCCAAGAAAGTTCGAGGAAGATGATTTTCCTTCAGCTGCTACGGAGGCAGCACAGCGATGCCCTTTCCAGCTAACTCTGACCTGGATTTGAGCACCTGCTTACGGACTTGGCACATTTCAGGACTCAGGTCAATGTGGTGCTTCATATGGTTTCATCAATTAGGAGATGAGGATAACTGATTTTTGTTTAGAGCTTGCAACAAAACCTATGAATTGCGGCATCCCCCCCCCGCCCCGCACTGACCCCCCCCATCTGCTCCTTCCATGAAAGATAAAGAGAGAAGAAATGTATCAGCCCTCAGCCTGGGGCCTGTGCGGACTCAGAGACTCCAAGAATCCAGGTCCAAGAACCTTTTAAAGGAGATACTGACACATGGGAACGTTTCCAAATTACTGACCCACAAGCACTGTCACTGCCACATACCATTAACGGAAAGGCCCCACGGAGGAAAACAGACAGTTCCCTTGTGTTTATCAAGCCTTTGCAGGGGCGGTAGTTTCCTAAACCGTACCATGCTGGTTGCAGGAGTGTAGTCTCATCTTAAAGGTGCCTAACATACTCCAGACTCAAAGGATCAGGCCCTTTATTTCCTCTAAGACGTTACAAATTAGTGGGGGCAGAGAAAGAGAAGTCTAATTTTTAGATTGCAGAAGCATTTCTGATCGAGTAGAATCTCCCTACGGGAAGTTTGCACCAGTGACGCACTTTGAAAATAGTGCCAGTTGCCCAGGACAACTCCCAGGGCTGCTGGGAATCTTGGCCAAGGGGACTGTCACATTCCAGCTGACAAAATAAACTGAGGCTACAGAGAACGCAGCAGGACCTGGGTCAGAACCCCTGCATATGGGGGCCGCTCTCCTCTTAATCCACAAGCAATGAAGGCCAAGAACAGCTTTCAAAGAACCCGTGTTCTGCGGGAACGGAGAGGGAAGTGCATTTACTCTTGCACATAGAGGAAAAAACTCATTGACAAATCGAGGCCTTGGAATTTCAGTGTTTAGACGCACCCAGTTCCGGCTTCTGGCTGTTCAGACTACAGTTTAAAATATCAGTGTCATTCTAATGTCAAAGCCAGAAAAGGAGCAGCTGACACGTGTGGTTAAGGAGACCCCAGGAATATACATCGTGTTTCACGTACCATCTTCCCATTTCCTTCGGGACGAGGCACTTGTGGCTCAGAGTATATGACCGGACGGGGCGGAGGGCACAGAATTCTTACCCTGGGGACTTGGCCATGGAGCTGAATCTATCTTTCTATTTTATGACTTTCTATTCTGTGACCTCCGTGTTGGTGAATGATTTCATAATCCTTTTGAGGGTGGGGGTCCTAAAAAAAGGCATGCTGATTAATCCTCTTTCCTAAAATGTTTTATTAACTTGCCTTCATTTAGCCTGATGAGAAAGTCTGCTGAGAAAAATCAATGTGGCAGAATGTTAAAAAGAAACCTCAGTTTCTTGTTTTGACTTTTCATTGTTGACTTTCTTTCTAAACCCCCAAATATCCTTGTCTGCTTTCCCCCTGCTCTCCAAAAGACCTCCCTTTGGTTTCAAGCTGATTCTCTCTCTCTTCCCCTCTCCTATTCTCTCTATGCGGGTCTCTGAAAATACATATGACTTCCCGTTCCGTCCAGGTGAGAACAAGCCGTCACTGTGCCAAAAACCAAGGCCGCATTTCCAAAAACAATATAATAGGCTACTGTGTTTGCTTCCAAAGTAATTTCCTGGCTGGAAACACTCCTGACGCCCAGAGTGTAGAAATGACTTATTAACACTCAAAGACTGAGAAACCGAGCTTGATTTTCCCAAATCTGCATCTCCATGGTTAGGCCAGGATCTAGGATTTATTAACTTTGCCTTCTAGGTGCAAAGAACTGGATTCCAGAGACAAAGTTCTAGGAAGGAGCGGATTTAGGAAAACAAACCAACCTCCTGAGTCAGTTCTTGGACAGGACGTTTCTCCACAGGCCCCTTCCAGACTTACATTTATGATGCGAGTGAACATTTGGGTCTTACTTTTCCATCTGCACACTTGGTGCCGGCAAGCACAAGCCCGGGGTCCGGGAGGTCATCGCCCAAGTACACGTGGGTCCCACGGCACAGAATCCGACCTCCTTCCTGCAGTGGGATGTTTGTTTCTATGGAGACGGCATTGGTACCAATGACGGGCCGGCTGGCACCTCCTTGACACTGGATTTTTCCACATTTAGCATCTCTGCAAGGGTGAGAACAAACAGTCCCCGAAGAGGGCAAGTCTGCAACCAGCTCTGAGCCACATGGGAAGTTCAAAGCCATGACGTGCTCGGGCCATGGGTTCCGTACCTCATCTCGCATTTGGCAAAGGAACTCTTGGAGTCTTTGCCACAGTTGCCATACGGGTCACCTGCAGAGTTGACTCTCTCAAAGCAGATCCCGGGGGCAGGTTTAGCACCTGAAACAGAAGCCAAGCAAGGGTTTCTAAGGTTTGTCGCTGACCGGCGCTGGGATTTCAGGTTAAGGGGAGATGGGTTTGGTGTGCAGAGAAATCACACCTGCACTTTGGCTGACTCCTGAAATGAGCAGGCCTGGGGCCACCTAGCACCCTCCCCGGGCGTCACTCGCGGTAAAGCCTGCATCTGCTAGCTCACTCTTCTCTGGGGCGGCTCTCCGGGCCAAGGGCATGCAGCCTTCTAGGAGATGTGGCCTGGCTATGGGACCAGACCTGAGCCAGTGCAGAAAGAAGGGAGCTAGCTGGCCTCGGGTGCAAGGCATCTCCTACAATTCTGGTGAGAAAACACACGCTAGAGCGGGCTCAAAGGAATAACGATGACTATGGGGGGTGCAGGGAGAGAGGGAGGGAGCCAACAGTTAGCACAGATACCTTACACAGCAGCTTCGGTCCTATAAAGCTCCCTCCGAGAGCAAGCCCTCGCTTCAGTTAGGGCCCATGTTAGCAAGGCAGAGAGTGCTCTCAGAGGCCAGGGAGGGACAACCCCCCACAGTCATTTTGCACGGAATGACAGTGCCCAGTAGAGAGGCATGTGGGAGCCAGAGAGCGGAGGACATAGGCATTCCTAGCACATCTTCTGGCCAGGGAAAGAGTGACCTTGTGCTTTGGAATTCACACGGCCAAAGCTTTGGAGGGTTCTTAGATCCTAGGCATAGGGACACCTGTTGAAGACGATGTGAGAAGTTCAGGGAAACGGTCCATACTTTTCAGAATAAACTGTGCCTTGTGGTGTGGGCCTGACCCACCTTCTTTCCTATACTGGTGTCCAGGTGGGTGCTCTTTCCGGTAACCCTTCCAACCGCCAGATGCCCACCGCCCAGACCTCACTCTGGCCCTCGCCTTTCTCTGCACCCAACTCTGGGGAAGCTCCCTGCACTTCCCAAGGTGGCAACTGACTCATTTAAAATACCAGTCTAACGATGGACAAGGGAACAGAAGACCTTCTTATTTCTAAAAATTTCTCTTTCTTTAACCTGCACCTGATTCCTCTTCATCAGGCAGGAGCAGACATGATCCCCTTCTCATTTAAAAAAACAACAGACAAATCAAACCAAACAAAACCCTTGCAACACTTGAGATGGGCTGTGGGTTCAGCCATTGGCCTCTGCGGTGAGGTATCAGAGTCCCGAACCTCTCACTTGCCCATTCTCTGTTTTTTTAAAAACCATGTTGAGACACCTCTCCAACTCATTTTTAAGGGCATGACGGCAAACTGGACACAGTTTTCTATCATGGGAAAAAACCAGGTCTCTGGCTCGGGAGCATCACAGTCCTTTCCTGGCACCCCGGGTTCCTATTTCCGCTCGCAGCGTGGGTACACCACTGACCCGCACAGCTTCTGCCTACTACTACAGTCCATTTCCTCCGTGTCCTCCTGCCTTATTCTTTTCCTCTACCCACTGCAGGTGAAGAGACGGGGAGGGCGCGTCTCAGTGTCGAGCCTGTTTCTGTTTGATGGTACTTTGATCAAAATACCTGGATCTAATTGATCAGTTTTAGAAAAACTGGCATCTAGAATATACCAACAACTCAATGGTTGATTGTGTATTCACATGGACTCACTGTACTTGTTACTTACCTGTCTGGTTTTCTCTTTCTCTCTCTCTCTTTCCTTCTTTTCTTTTTCTATTCTTTCCTTCCTTCTGTCCGTCCGTCCATCCGTCTGTCCATCCTGATGCAGACTTCATTCACACACACAGTTATTTGGCCCTTTCTGTCTGCCGGGCCCTGGGGGTGTAGGGGTTGACCACTGTGGACAAAGCCTCCTGCTTGCTCTCAAGTTGCAAGGAAAAAAAGTGCAAGCAAATGGGTATCTTCCTCTCAAGTCCTGGGTTGGGGAGTGTTATGAAGGAATCAACCAAGTTGGAGGGCCCAGGGGGCTGTTGTGTTAAGCAGGCTGGTCAGGAAAGAACTCGTAGAGGGGGGACAACGGGCTGAATTCCACACCTCAATCCTACCAGGGATCCTAAGAGGCAGGTCTTGTTATCCCATTTTATGGACAAGAAAACTAGAACCCAGGAGGTTAAATATGTGGCTTAAAGCCAGGCAACAGGACTGCCGGAGGTTGGAGCTCAGCCTGTCCTCTCTGGTGCTCTGAGGTGTATCAAGGCCCCACCTGGACTAGGTCCTGCATGGGGATAGAGAGCAAAAGACCTGAACTGCATCCGCCCCCATTGCTGAGTGGAGAGCCATGCTGGTATGCGTGGGGAGACAGGGCAAGAGCTGTAATGGATACTCTCATGCCGCCCAAGTGATCCCAGACTTAGGCCAATGTGAGATAGGGAGCTCCTTCTGCGTGCTGTAAGGCCAATGGAAAAGGCTTCAGTCCTTCTTTCCCTGCCTTGGAAGACCAGCCAGGATAAAGGAGTGCCAGCAGGTCCCGGCGGATGCTGAGCTCTGGAACTGGGGAGGCAGAGTTGGTATCTCTCTGCTACTGATGCTGGGTTGATGCTTCATAGGGTCTGTCGTGCTTGCTCTTATCAAGTAATTTATCCACTGGGAAATGCGGCCACTTAAAAAACAAACAAACAAACAAACCTTGCTGCTCTTTGAATGTGTTCATTGATTAATTTGTTTTCCTGGTAGAGATAAAAGAGATTTTATACGTGTGTGTGTGTGTGTGTGTGTGTGTGTGTGTGTGTATAGAGATTTCCAAGCCATTTCAGACTCACGAGCTTGCGAACAGCTAGAAGGCAGGACTGGAGGAGGGCTGGACTGGGGTTTGCGGAAGGGTAAGACGAAGAGAGAAAGAGACTGGTTGCCACCATGATTTAAAACAAAGGGGCACATTTTATGTAGGAATACCACAGAAAGTGGCTAAAACAGGAAGTCAAGCAAGGGGGTACAAATCGTATTTAAGCAAGAATAAAATGTTTAGAAGAGAAAACCAATGCTAGGTCACTGCTTGGGAACCTGGACCTGGAAATTTGACAAAATTGGGTCTTCTAGGGCAGGGGACTTTGGGATTCTAATGCCCCAAATGTCAGTGGGTTGTATGGCCTGAAAACCAGGTGTGTGTGTAAATCCCTAGGGGCTATAGAACAGCATTACAGTTTTCTGATAACTGTGAAGTGTTGTGCATGCCCCAGTAGAAGGTCACAACACACTTAAAGAGAGTTTCCATTTTCCCACAGAGAAAAGGCCCAGAAATGTTGATGGCAAATTTGAATACGTGAATATTTAGCAACATGGATGACAGAGTCCAAAGTATTACAACATACTATCCATTAACTTGGTGAAAAATATTGAAAAGTCCCATTTTAATAAAGAAATATTACTTTTTCTTTTACTCTCCTATATCAAGAAACAAAGCTGCTCAACGTCTTTACATTTCTCTTTGGTCTCAAGGTCTTTGGTCGACTGATCTTTGACAAAGGTGCCAAGAAAGCCCAATGGGGAAGAATAATCTCTTTAACAAATGGTGCTGGGAAAACTGGATATCCATATGCAAAAGAATAAGCCCGACCCTTATCTTCTACTGCTGCAAAAATCAAGTAAAAAATGGAGTAACGACTTAAATATAAGACTTAAAACTTAGAGTTTCAAGAAAATATAGTGGAAAAGCTCCTTGACATTGGTCTTGGCAAAGATTTCTTGGACATGACACAAAAAGCACAGGCAACAAAAGCAAAGATAGACAAATGGGAATACATTGAACTAAAAAGCTTCCTTACAGTAAAGGAAAAATAATCAACAAAATGGAAGGCAACCTACAGAATGGGAAGAAATGTTTGTAAACCATCTATTTGACAAGGTGGTAATAGACAAAATACATAGGGAACTCCTAGAACTCAATAGGAAAAAAAAAAAAAAAAAAGGTCCCAAATAACCAGATTAAAGAATGGGCAAAGGAACTGAATAGACGAGTCTTCCAAGAAGACATAAAAGGGCCAACAGTTATACGAAAAGACGCTCAGCATCTCTGACGATCAGGGAGATGCAAATCAAAAGCACAATGAGACATCACTTCATATCAGTCTGAATGGCTAGTATAAATAAAAAAAGCAAAAGATAACAAGTATTGGCAAGGATGTTGAGAAAAGGAAGCACTTGTACCCTTGTACCGTACATTGTGGAGATGCAAACTGAGACGGCCTTTGTAGAAAACAGTATGGAAATCCCTCAAAAAATTAAAAAAAAAAAAAAAAAAAGAACTATCATATCACCAGTGGTCCTACTTCTAGATATACATCCGAAGGAGCTGAAATCAGAATCTGGAAGAGATATCTCAACTCCTGTGTTCACTACAACTTTATTCACAACACCCAAGACATGGAGCCAAACTGTGTCCACTGATGGACAAACGGATAAAGAAAACATAGTAAGCACACAGAACAGAAGATGACTCAGCCTTAAAAAGAAGGAAATCCTGCCATTTGAGACAACATGGATAAGCCTGGATGGCATTACCCTAAGAGAAATCAGTCAGATACAGAAAGACAAATACTGCACCATCTCCCTTATATGTGGAAACTGAAAAGGTTGAACTGATAAAAGCAGAGAGTAGAATGGTGATTGCCAGGAGCTGGGGGAAGGGAGGTGCTTGGTGGAGGCATTAGTCAAAGAGTGCAAAGTTTCAGTTACACAAAGTCCTAGAAATCTACAGTACAACAGAGTCTACAGTTAATAATACTCTTATGCTATGCTTAAAATTTTGCCAAGATGGTAGATCCTATGTTAAGTGTTATCTCTCTCTCTCTCTTTCACACACACATACATGAAGAGGCTAGGAAGAAACTTTTGGACATGAAGAATATGTTTCTGGTATCGGCCATGGTGAGGGTTTCTTGGATAAGTGTGTATTTCCAAACTCATCAAGGTGTATGTATTAAATACCTACAGCTTCTTGTATGTCAGTCCAGTTGAGTAAAGTTAAAAACAAGTCTGTTTCCACAGCACATCCTCTGTACTTCTAGCTCATTAGAATGCTGACCTTTTTATTCTATTGTGATGCTGTCACTGGAAATCTTATTTTTAGGTACAACTACCCACTCTGCCAACAGGGAGTCTTCTGATTTTGCTTTTTTCTATCCACTCAGCAGGTGTATGTTCATGATCTCCATAGCCTAATCATTCGTCCTGTTGCTTGTCAAAGTGATCTTTTAAAAGCTTTTTTACCAGAATGGGAAAAAAAAAAAAAGTGGAGGCATGAAGTCACACCCTAGGCATAATTAAACAGGTGATAAACGCCCTTGTCTTTTCTTTTTCTTTTTTCTTTTTTTTTTTTTTTAAGATTTTATTTATTTATTTGTCAGAGAGAGAGAGAGTGAGAGCGAGCACGGGCAGACAGAGTGGAAGGCAGAGTCAGAGGGAGAAGCAGGCTCCCTGCGGAGCAAGGAGCCCGATGCGGGGACTCGATCCCAGGACGCTGGGATCATGACCTGAGCCGAAGGCAGCTGCTCAACCAACTGAGCCACCCAGGCGTCCCGCCCTTGTCTTTTCTTAAACCCAATTTTGTCAGTCAACCTCCATGAACTTTCTAAAAAGCATGGACAGACGTTCATGAGGTCCGCTGTGCCTTTCTGACTGGGCTGTGAGAATCAAAAGGCAGGATCGAGAGACTAAGAGGTCAGTAATAAGCCATTCTTTCTGATGCATAGATTTTTGGGGGTTTCCACGCTTTGTATCCGGGCATGTACGGGATCTAAGGAAAACAATGAACGTTCATCACGCTTCAGGTGCTTTTGGAAGGCTCCCCGCCCCCACTTTGGTCTCTATAACCAGCCGGGCTGCAGAGTTCGAAGAGCGAGGGTCTAGGACTGAGAATAATAGTCTCCCAACCCACCGCACTCTGGCCAGACCCCTCCTAGGACAGCCCGTGCAGTGGGAGAGGCTCCTGGCAGAGGGCTCTGTGCCGCAGGCCATAGACTGGGTCCATGGTGGCTACGTGCCCAGGGCAAGGTAAATTCACATTTCCCTCAGAGCCTGACTGCTGGAGCTGGTTGGCTGAGGGTCCTGGGCGACTGTGTTGCCTGGCATTGCTGACTGCATCCCTTGGGGCCAGCTTCCATCACTCCCATCCCACAAGACTGGGGTCCACCGTCCTTCTCTTGTCCATGCCGTAGGGGCTGTCCCCTCCTTGTATTTACCACACTAGCTTCTCTCTCTCTCTCTCTCTTTTTAATCTTGTGATGTCCCAAGTCTATGGCCTCACTGTCAAAACCCAGTGGACAGGGGTGGTCCCTCAGGCCTGCACAGAGCAGATGTGTGCCAAGAATGAGTAAGTGACGGGCCGCTGGGGAGAGAGTTTGGGGAAAGCATGTTCTGCCTCAGCTGCCCTCCCCAGAGGAAGCCACTTGCAATTTCTGTAGAACAAAGCATCTTGGGTAGGTGAATCCTGTCCTCTGGCTCATCTTCCCCACGGCTCTGGATTTTCACTTACACACTTACATCAAAGGAAGTCTTACCACGTGTCCAGTGAGGAAAGAAGATAGAAGGTCATCAGGAGACAGGTTTTACAAATATAGGCAAAGGAAGAAACCGTATGGGCAAGACAACCAGAAAGAGGGCTTGGCGCTGACCTTGGGAGCAGAAACAGCCTTGCATTCCAAGGACACATCATTAAGGAAGAAGGACACAAGCCCCCAGAGACAAGTCCTGAGCACCTCGGCTCAGGCCAGTTCCAAGAGCGGAGCAGGGGCCAGCCAAGTGTTTCATGGGGCTCTCTCACTTAGAGACAGAATGGTCGATACTTTCAGAAGCGTAAATGACTTCTCCCCACTGGGGAGAGGTTAGGAATGCATAGAGACTGGGGTTCAAAGTTGCCACACTTAAAAGTGTCTGTCTTCACGTTTTCACGAAGAGACTTCACGTCTGTCTCTTGGAAAAAATGACAACGGGGTTCTCGTCCCTACCATAGCGCATCAATTTACAGCCTTTGAATTCTTAATAACAGAACACTTAGATGTTTTGCCATTATCCAAAGATAAAATTTAGCCTTTCAGAGGGAATTTTGACATCACCCTGTATTTTACAATTACACAGAAAGTGAAGGATTTTAATTACTAGTTTTATCTTCAGAGGGATAAAACTTATATTTGTAATTGTAGTTTGCAAGTTCCAATGTCATTATGTCTTTTGAAAGAGAGATGATGACATCTTGCATTAAGCTCACAATTTACTTGATCTAATCTTTTCCTTAAAATGACTCTATTATGCAAATGCAGTTCTCCTGACCTCTGCATTCAACGGAAAATGAAGCCCAAATGAACAAGTTTTATCACGTCCTTCTCATGCTGCGGGAAGAAGGGGAGACTCTCCTGCCTCGAGACAATAGGGCTCTTGGCAAAAGTCTCTTCTCTTCCCATCGCTCGTCACCAGAGTTGTGGCTGATTAGTAAATGTACTGCCCCAGGTGTATCATAATAACGCAAACTCATTTAAACCAGCCTTGCAGATAAACACTGAATATTTACCAGCCCATAAAAACTGTCTGGTTGGCTCGCACTGCATAAATCAAGCGACACTATTTTCTGGTGAGTGATAAAATAGATAAAACTAACATATTTCAGGACTTCCCTGATGCAAATTGTTTGTGGCTCTAGACATGTAGTTATCCGTAAGATTAATTTCCAAGTAACGCTTTCAGTAACCATGGTTCAGATAAACAACGTTGGCAAAAGTAAATTTTCTGCCTGAAGAAAAATATCCAGCTGTATTTCAGAAGGAATAAAGGTCATGTCACATGGACAGAAAATCTTTGTGGCTATTAAAACCAAACTGGACTAAGGGGGGGTTAGCACAGGCCACAGTCTGAACTGCAGATAAGAGTTCTGTGCCTGACACCAACCCATAAGGCCTTGAGATACAACATTTGTGGAAGAAGAATCGGGGGGCCAGCGGTGGGGAGGGGAAGAATTTAAACTCCTTGCCAACAAGAACATTATCAACACTACTTAGGAAAAGAAATAAATGAACGAAAACCCCAAAAGGTATTCTAAAAGGGTATTACATTGCTAGCAAAGAGTTGGTTGCAGGCATATGTTTTGAATTTTCTATCATTCTATTTGTAGAAAGATTTGGAAGCAGGATTAGTTTATTGAAATCCAACGCCGGGTTGAGAAAAGTCCATTTCAAAAGGGAATAAGTGAGCTGGAAGGCAAGGCTTTGTCCGGCCAGCGTTCCGGCAGCCAGGCCTGGAGACGGACGGACATCCTGAGCATAACTGGACGTTTCCGGATGACTCGGCAGTTCGGTCCAGTCACTGGGGCGCGTGTGGCACGGGCCAGCAAGCAGGAGCCCAGTGACCCTAGAGCTCTGAGTCATCGGGCCTCAGAGGGGAACGAAAATGGCCCTCCAGCAAACGTGGTCCAGAGCCCAGAGCATTTGCTAACCGTGGGGGAAATGAAATATGGCAAATGTGTTCCTGACAAGAAGTTCTCCCTCTCTGAATCATGGGAAGCTAATTTAAACCAAGCACCGTAACGCAGCGTTAGAAGGCTCTCAGCCCGGTGCATCTCGCTGGCTGGGAGCCTGGCCGCGGAAGTCACCCCCGCCCCCGGGATCATGAGGGTCACATCCCAACTCTCCTCCAGGTCCAAGCAAGAGCGCAGAGGGACCCTGGGAAGTCTGTTCCTCTGGCAGAATCACATTCTCGAGTCAGCAGCATCTGGTAAGAGCTGGACACCAAGGAATATGTAATAAATGAGAGAACGGGGTGAGAAGTGAGGCTCTCTGCTCTCCGGGTCACAATCCAAGCTCTGGACAAGCCCAACTGCCTGCAGTTCCCTGGAATGCCCCCCCTACCCCGCTGGTGTTTCTGGGTGCCTTGACCCCTGCTGTTCCGCATGCAGGAAGTACCCTTCCCCTCTCACCCCTGCCAAACGGTGTCTCCAGGGCCACCTCATCTAGGACGCCCCACTCCATGCCCCGCCACTCCCCAGCACTCACGCCAGCCCCAGGACACTGGCTCACTGGTCCGTGAGCTTTCTGTGGGCAGAGTCAGAGCCTCCTTCTAGAGTTCAGACTTCCGAGGTGCCGCACACCGAACACGCGACTGCGTGTGATGCCGCACACACGAGAGGTCACGGGGTGTGTTCGAGGACAACAGGATACCCGTGGGCTAGCTTGACTACAATCCCCAGTTTACAGCTGAGGCCCGAGGTCAAGTAGTCTGTTGAAGGTCACCTCATTAGCAAGGGGTCTGTTCAACGCCCGTGGTAGACAGATAACGGCCCCCGAAGAGTCCCCCGTCCTAATCCTCAGAATCTGTGAGTATGTCTCCTCACATGGCAAAAGGGACTTTGAGAATGTGGTGAAGTTAACAATTTGGGGAGGAGCATTTCTCTTGAAGGGTCTGGATCAGAGCAACAGGATCCTGGGGCCCTTCTAAGAGGGGGACGGGAGGGTCCGACGCAGAGAAGAAGATGGCACGGCAGAAGGAACAGCCGGAGAGAGACCACGGTCGGCAGGTGCGTGCTGCTGGCCTTGTAGATGGAGGCGCACTGTGAGCCCGGGGGGAGCAGGGGCCTCAGGAAGCCGCAAGAGGCAGAGAAGTGTCCTCTCCCCCCGGGGCTGCAAGAGTAACACTGCGTCACCAACACCATCATGTGAGGACTTCCAAGCCACAGAGCTGGAAGATGACAGATTTGTGCTGGTGTATGTCACCACGTTTGTGACAATTCATTCCAGCAGCCTCGGGAAACTCGTACTGTGCCTCTGGACTAGACAACGGGCAGCTGCACGGACACAGAAGGAAAGAGCACGCTGCATTCCCAGAGGAGGTGGTCAAAGGCCCTTCTGAGGACTGTGGGGGCCGCGACTGGTTCTGACCTTCCCGAGGAAGTGTGTCCAGTGATATGAAGGACCGAGAAAGGATTGGCTGAAGTACAGCGAACCTGGGAAGTCACGGGGCTGAGGTAGGACCCCAAGCTCAACACTTCCAGGAACTCTGAGCACCCCTGATGCCAGGGAGGCTTAGTCCATGTGCCGTGACCCTCTCAGTCCTTGGGGGAGGCTGGCGAGAGAAAAGGCAGGCTGGGAGTTGTGAATCCATAGCCCTCCACAGCAGCTGGTGCAGGCCCCCAGGAGGTCAGGCTACCCCCTTCACCAGCCGCCACAGGGAGGCTGAGAATTCAAAGGAGGTAAAGTCCCAGTGCTCTTGCTTTTGAAAAGCTCAGGCATGACTCAGGTTGTCAGTGTTCCTGCCCGTCTGGCTCGCTCTCTCTGGTCCAGCAGCTTGAGAAGGACTAATCTGATGAGATAATAAATACCAGCCTTGGTCACCAGGAATCTGAGGCATGTGGCCAGCTGAGTCACACAGTGGCGGTGGCGCGGAGAGAACCGCGGAGTTCCATCTGACCTCACTTGGGAAATGGGGCCAGACGCCGTAATACAGCAGGGCACCAAAGAGCATATTTTACTCCAAAAGCTCCAAGTGCTGTGTGTGCTCTGGCTACAGAACACTTTTTTGGAAGGGAGCATTATAACATCCCCTGTAACTCAAGAAGCAGGAGACTGCAGAGTCCGGAGAAAGGCTAGGAAGGACTAGCCCTGAGGGAGGCTTTAGGCCTCAAGGACTTGGCCTAAAGCAGTAGCCACTGTCCCAAAGTGACCTCACTTGGCAGAAAGGTGTCTGAAGTCACGAAACTATTCAGAGCCCATCCAGCCACCTGACGGTGTATAGTGAGTGCCTTCTTTGTGTTTGTCATCGCAAGGCCTTCACCCAGTGTGAGATGGAGAGATTCCACCCTGGCCTGGGGTTCCCTGGCCCAGCCAGTGAGGAGGCCAGGACAGAGGGCTGGGCAGGGTCCAGAGATGAAGCGTAAGGCCCCAGATACCACAGGTCCCCCACCTCCTGTGCCCGTGGACCCACAAAATCTGAGGAGCACTGGGAGAACGCCCCACAGACACGACGAACAGGCTGCCTCAGGCCCTCGATGCTGCATCTGTGCCGCTCCTCTCGCCCCTCAAGGAGGCCCAAGTATGGAGGGGCATCTTTGGCTGGTGGGGCAGCGGGCTCCGTGACAGGCCTGGCCCTCAGAAACCTCTGTCCCCGTTCTCCTGGCTTGCTCATGGCTTTCACATCACACTGAAAACCCAAGCTATGAGTATCTGTCCTAGTTTACTGTCCTCCTCACTCCTGAAACCAAAACCTCACAACGAACGCCTGACAGAGGCCCATATCAGATTTCCCTGCCTCTGGAGCTTGCCTGGCTCTCTGCCTGGCTGACCACAGTCATCTTGCCATGGCTGGTGTCCCTGGCCAGTGCTGAGGTCATGTCTGCAAGGCGGGAGGGACAATGACAGGCAGGGTGGGGACCGCACTCTTAGAAAGTGTTCTCCATGGGATTTACTACTGGAATCCTGGAGCTGGACAGAGGCAGCAAACCCTGCGATGGGAAATCCACTGGGCCCTGGCTTCCCCCAGGGCCCTGGACCTCTGGCCCCCGAAGATGGGTCAACAGAGGAGAGACGTGTCCGGGGACTGATTATTCCCTTTTGCATCCAAGCATCTGTTGGGACAGTAGAGCTTTGTTCTAGGCCTGGTCTTTGGTGTGACTACATGTGTGCATTGTCTGTGGCCTTTGGGTCATCTGGCCTCAGTTCAAATCCCAGCATCACTACTTCACGAAACTGTCTTCCAGTCTCTGAATTGGGGCTTCAGTTTCTCTAAACTGTAGCCATTGTCCCTATCTCTAAGTTGGGAGTCAGAAGGGACAAGTCATACTGCCCATCGAGCCTGGCCTCCCCTACACAGGACGCAGTGAGTCAACAGCCTCTAATTACCCCAGCAGCTGCTTCCTAGCTACCTGCCCACCTGGGGGCCTTTTTTGGAACACACAAGTCCATCACTCAGCTTTTAGAACCAAAATGGCTTTCAAAGATCTTAAACACCTGTGTCCATGTTCTTTCTCTGCGTTCCAGTATCCAGGCCTCCCATGCCAGCAGTGCCTTCTGTGTCCCTTCCCAACTCATAGCCAGTTTGCGGTTCCTTGCATCAGGAACAACCTCTCCCTGTCCCTCCTAGTCACAGACAACTCATGCATCCGGTCTTCAGTGACTCTCTTTGACACCCCCAGACTCCGGTTGGGGTCCTTGCTTGAGCACCAAGAAGCACTTACACATAATCAGAGTGGATGGAAGGTTCTAGCTGTCAGTCTAGCTGTCTAACTGTTAAGCTATCTGAGGCCAGGGTTCATAGCTGATTCTCCCCTGTCACTCCCTAGGGCACACAGTCAGTGCTGACACGTCTCTCCTCATTGGACCACAGTAAGCCCTCAGGAGAGGTTCTGGGAAGCACCCATTTTTGCCTGCCCAGTGCCTAGCATGGCCCCAGACCTACCAGGGAGCCAGTCACTGCAGCTGAATGGAAGGAAGTTTTGTAGATGGAACACGGCAGGAGTGGTGCTTCTGGAAACCAAGTGAGCTCCCCAACCCCACCGCTCTGAGCCCACTGGTGGCAGCCACCTACCTGGTCCCCAGAGCGTGATGCACTGTTGCTCGTGGGTCTGACAGATGCCGTTGTAGCAGTAGCCGTCCACCCCCTGACACGGGTGCCCATCGTGCAGGTACACGTTGGCGGGGCAGTGCGGGCTGGCCCCCGTGCAGAACTCTGGGAGGTCGCAGGAGTTGCTGGAGTCCCTGCACGCTGTTCCCGCAGGTTTGAGCTGGAAGGAGAGGCTGTTTATAGCACGTGCGCTGCAGGGAAGGGGGAGCGACTGCCCAGCAGCGCCCCTGGGGCAGAACGGAGCAAGGCCATCCTCATGAAGCCTCAATAAAAGGGCACGGATTCCAAAGCAAGAGAGACCCCGAGAGTCATTAAATAAACAGAACCTCGTCCTGGGCTCTGGGGTTCGCCTTCTATGGGGGTGGAGGGGGATGAAGTCAAGAGTTGCTTCTTTTTAATGTCGCACAATATTCGGGTTTTCTGTGAGCGGACGGGCTGCTAGCTGGCACCTGCTCTCTCAGAGGAGGGGCGGGAAGGGCGTGCGGGCTGATGGGCTCCTTCGTTTGGAAGGAGGATCTCTGGTGGCCAACACTGTTATGTGTTCTCTGATGACGTGGGCACCTATGGTGTTAGCGCTGTGCCCCGATGACAGAAAACATCCCAAGGGCTCAGTCACAATAACGTTTCACTTTGTCATCAAATCGCGGAGCTGGAAACCTGTCTGCCAGACTCCATGGTGGGGGAGGAGAGAAGGGACGAAGCAAGGCAGCAACAGGAGAGGCTGGGAACCGTCAGCCACCGCCTCACCGTTATGTGGTTGAAGACACGAGGGTGAAGAGTGGCTGCTCGGAGGCCGCACAGCCAGCGACCTCCCCCCTGCTCGTCCCGGACACTCTTCCCTGCCAGGAGCTCTGTGCCAGGAGCGCCCGCTTCCTTGAACAATCCCCCAGAAATTAGTCACAAGTAAAAAGGGCAGGAGGAATATGTCAAGCCGGTCGTAAGACTGTGTCACGCCCTTGTGACCCACCGGGCTCTAGCGGGGGAATTAAGACGGAGTTTCCTGCGAGCAGAAAGCCAAAATCAATTGCTTAATTTGGAAGGATATAAAGTCCACCCTTGGAATCCTTGAACCAAAATCTCGGGCTTCCAGATCTCGGCTCTGAGTAACGGGACAGGCCCTGGAATTGCCAAAATGAACCCAGTCCTGGTGGCAGGAAGAGCCAAAGCCGGAAACGGGTGCGGTGGGCTGGGCCGGCCGGCTGGTGTCCTGTGTTAGGAGGACCGCAGGATCCAGATGTTGACGCCGCACCCCTGGAGGAGCCCACACGGCTTCTCGGCCCCGCAGGCAGCTGCTCCTGGGGTCAAGCAGGGGTGGAGTGACAAGGGTCGGGCCCGGCTCCCCAGTTGGTCCCATTACTGGGGACGTCACGCACCTCCAATGGCACAGCAGGCACATTTAACACGGAGCCAGAGTTTTTCTGGCTGTGTTGCTTTCGCCCCACTAATAAATAACTCATCACAGCTGATGTAGCCCTTAAGTGTGCCAGGGTGACGGTGGGAGGAGGTGGTGGGGGACACCGGCTTGTGCGGTCAGGGGCCACCATTCTCACAGCCCAGGTGTCCTGTGTCCTGCCCCAGAGAGGAACCGGCGGAGCCCGGGGGTGGCCTCGGGCCAAGAGAACTCACCTGGCAGTCTTGGCAGCACAGCCCATGGGCACACACGGCGTCCGGCTTCAGGGTGCACGTGCTGGCGTTGCAGCAAACATTCAGACATCCCTGCAGAGGGGAGTGGGCTCTGTGTGACATGGCCGCAGGTCGTAGGGGACAACTACTCACAGAAGGCGGGACCCATAAAGGGAAGGAAGAACCAGAGGGCCTGGCCCTTGAGCTGAAAACCAGCGTGGCCAAGAGTGACTTCATCTGTGACAAAGCCCAGTCTCTGGGAAGTGCTTCTGAATGGATGGGGTGAGCCGCCAGGAAGAGTCCGTGGCCCTCAGTGCCTCTGGCGGGGGGTGAGGGCAGGGAGCCTGCAGGAAGCCTGGCTACCGCGTCGGGCCAAGCTCGAAGATGTGGCAGGTCTCCCCACAGCGAACTCTATCGGGATCACCAGCAAGCTTGGAGCTGACTTAGAAACACACAGAGACGTGCATCAACGGAACTCTTTCAAAGACTGGCCCTCTTCATCTGGAGCACGCCGGCAGGGCGTGAAGTCCCCCGGTTGTGTTCAGACCACCGTTCCCTGCGATCCCACCAAATGCTGTAGCCAAGACTCCTGCTCGGCCCAACAAGGCACCTTGCAGGTCGGAAATGCACAATGACCTAGATCACCGGAAGGTCCTGTGCCCGCTGATTTGCAAGGGATTTAAACAGTTAGATCAAATACTACTTGCATTGTTCTCTCTGAAATGAGAGAAAACCTCCGTTGCCAAGCTGTTCTTCATAAGTACCTGCTTTTTTTTTTTTTTTTTCTAACAAAAACCCTACAGGGCATGGACATCTTTGCTTAGCTGTCTACAAAAGCTCTACGCATAGTGCCTAGGGTAAGCATGAAGTCCTAGGACTTTAGGACATCCCAATAACCTGGACTTCACGCATTTTAGAAGAAATTGAATTATCAGAAGGAAGTGGTCAGGGGCACCTGGGTGGCTCAGAGGGTTAAGCCTCTGCCTTTGGCTCGGGCCACGGTCTCAGGGTCCTGGGATCAAGCCCTGCATCAGGCTCTCTGGTCAGCGGGGAGCCTGCTTCCCCTTCTCTCTATCTGCCTCTCTGCCTACTTGTGATCTCACCTGTCAAATAAATAAATAAATCTTTAAAAAATACAAAGAAGGAAGAGGCCATAGGGTCTTTGGATTAATTTATCAATGTCCTTCTATTTATTATATGACATGAGCAGAAGAATGTATACACTATTAGCTAGAGGGAAGCCAACCATGTACTGTTTTAAGAGTAAAGTCGTTTAGTCCTGAAAACCATCTTCTGCAAATAAGTTTATTGTTAGGATTATAAACACAATTAACAACATTTTGTTGATAATCCAGAAGGTTTAGGACTATCCTAGATCTCTGAACTGTAACCTGCATAAGACTGTGAATTATGCTCTCATGTGGTGTTTATCATTTGCCCCTGTTACACATACATCCAGAGTTATTAAATTTTAAATTCGTTCAAGGACTTTATAAACATCCGGAGTATATAACATATACAGTAAGATAAAAGTGCCAACCAGAAGTCATAGCTGTAATTTTCAAGACAGCAAGGGTTTCTAACTCATGGACTTACAATCTTACAATATTTAGGAAGTGGGTGTTTTTTTTTTTTTTTTAAAGGAGTCAACTGATTGCATTCCTGATCAGTGTCATCAAATATACAGCAGTGTCATGCTGCACATTAAGGTCTAAATGGCTCTACTGACACACTAACCCAATCACAAATTTCCCCGAGCTTCTAAGTTAAATCAGCCCTCTGAAAACTGGATCCTAAGATTCGTTGAGAACTACCTCCCCCCACCTCCGATCAAACCACCAGATACTATAAGCAGCCGCTCAAATGGAAACGCAGCCAAGCGGCATGGCTTTGACTTCAAAGGGGATTGATAATGTGAGAAAGATAACTAAGTTTAATGGATATTTGCAGGCTACTGGCATTCTATTGACTTTAAACAAGGAGACAGGGCTGCTTTCCCAACCCTGTTAGCCAGATGAAGGAGTGAGTTGTCAGGACATCCTTATGGTGGATGTAAATCCATGCCCTGCACGGAAGGCTTCAGCAGCCACTTGCCTTTGTCGCAACCCAGGATCTCTTTCCTCCACAGGACTGTACTTATCAGAAGAGAAACATTCTTCCTCTGCTGATACACGTATTATCCTAGCACTCAATAGCAAAGTTCAACAGAGCCAATGAACACTAGGTCTCCAAAGGAAAAAAAGAATAATGAAGCCATTAGAGGACGCTGCAAAGACCCCGTCATTCTCGGTTTGGGGGCGGTGGACCCGGTTCTTCACTGCAGCGCACTGGGGTGTCTACGGTGCTGCTTCTTGAAAACAGTGGAGGTTATTTCTGGGAGCAAGGGGGCAGAAGCCGGGTCCACTTGTGAGCTGGGGAAGTTGTTCTGATCCCATTTGCTCGCTGATGTGGTGAGACACCAAGTCCCTCTATGGGTGAGGGGGTACGTGGGCCAAGAGAAGCACGGGGGTAACAAGTACTTCCAGTGCCTGAGCATTGGGGATGGACACAAAGAGCCCCGGTGAACTGAGCCCAGCTGTGGCTGTAAGTTCTGGCCGCAGCGGTCTGGAAACTGGGTACTGTGGGTTGCTACAGTGTTAGACGCAGTTTGAAACGCAGAAACTGTAGCACTGCAAATCGAAGCAAAAGTCTCGTCCATGACTTTGAAAGAGTTCTTGGACAAGAGGATTTTGGATGAGGAGAATGCCAGTTCTCTTCAAATATCAAGAAATTACCCTGTGAAGTAAGGACCCTAACCCCAGACATATCCAGTTGGGAACTCTGTGCAGGTGGAATGAGGCTCTCCACGAGGAAGGAGTCGGATTTGATCAGCGCTGCCCTGCGATACCGCATCCTGCCTGGAGAGACGGTAGGCACCCTCCCAAAGCCGATCGCCTCCTCGATGGAGGTGACGTTGAGGGTCACGGCCGTGGCTGGCCAGTTGCGGGCACTCAAACATTTGCTGACGTGCTGGTGGTGGGGGCGGCGGTGGTCCTGGGGCCGGTTGACGGGGATGACAGTGGTTATGGCAGGGTGATACGGGACGGTGGCCATGGCGGTGACGGGGAGGGTGGCAGCAGGGCCGGTGTTGGTACCGGAATGTGGAGCAAGTGACTGCTGATGGTCATTCTAGACCTGAGAGTTCATGACTCTAAGAAGAGCTGTCGAATTTACTTAGATTAAACAAGCAATTACGAGGAGTTCAAATCAAAGACAAACCATTTGAAGTCCACATGGCCTCTCCTGAGAACCACGGGTAATTTAAACTAATTTTGTTTTTCTTCTTCAGGTAATTAGCAAAATCCCTATGGAATTTCCCCTTTGCATGCCCCATCCCATGAGAGTTTCAAGTGCTCCTCCACTAATCTGAAGAAGAGTTTCTACAGCCCCATGCATGAGGTCTTGCTCCGGCACAGCCATCCCCCCCAGCACCTGGTGACCACAATTCCTGCTGCTCTGGACCAGAGCTGCTCTCAGAGATGAATCCCGGGTTTGGAAAGGGCACACAGCATTTGATGGGACCAGCCCTACCAACCCCATCCCCTGGTACTTATTCACTCCTGACCTTCTTGCAGAAATGGCCAGACTGAGCCCCAGATGGGTCCCACTGGTTTGCGAAACCACAGAGACTGGGAGATTAAGCAGATAAAGGAGATTCTACAACCAGTTGCCTGTCTGATAAACCCAGGAATCCAAGGTTTCTGTACCTTTCCTTCCACCCCAGCACCCCCTTTCAGAGCAGCTCTCCCAAACATGCTCTTCCTGAGCCCTCGCCAAGCCTGTCTGTCCATCCAGTGAAGCCCGCCTTGAACCCGTCTGCCATTCCAGCTGGCATCAGCTCTCAGGGAGGGGATCCCACATGCAGAAATCTTGCAATACAAACAGCTCGCTTTGATTTATTCTAAACACAACCTCCTCCGAGCTTCCAGGAGGCACTTGCTTTTACCAGGAGGTCTCACTGTATCCCGTCTCTTTCCTTCTCAAGATCATTCAGAGATTAGAAAGTGGCTGTTATAATTTTTACATTGATTAACTTTATCTTGGGCCCTACAGAAACAAGAAATTTTCTTGACATTGGCTGGGAAACAGGGTTAAGTAAGCCCTTTGCTGGATAAATCTGTTTCCTGCTTTGGCTTATTGCTTCTGAAAGCTAACGAGGGAGGAGGCAGAAGCCCAGAGCCTCGGCTCGTGCATACAAAGGTGGCCGTGCATCAGGCAGAGATGTAACGGGGGGAGGAGGGGGGCTCTTGGTTCAAAATGAATGTTGCTTATTCAAATTCCCCTCTGGTCCCTCGCCTTACAAAGAGAAAGAAATGATGCTTATTAGCCATCTGAGGCTAGCATTCCTAAGCTTGCTTCTCTGTTAAACTCAAAGCTAAATGCTTCTCCATTGTTCTTGTCCTCAGCTCCCCTCACTTACATGGTATCCTTCAACACAGAAGATTCTTTAACATTGCCAACCAGAGCCGCCATTGTCACAATTCAAGAGTGCTACCTTGGCTTGTGTGGCTGCTCGAGGTGGCCGTTTAGGACTTTGCCCCCTGAGTTTCTAGCACTTCCGTTCCGCAGCATCCTTCTTCCACACACACACTGCTTTGTGAGCCCGGGGCGAGTCTCTTACCTCAGGCTCCCCGCAGTCACACTCCTCTCCTTGTTCCACGTAGCCGTTCCCACACTTCTGGCCCCCAAAAGACTGCTTCACTTCCGGCAGGTTGAAGAGGCACATCCCCACGCCCTTCTCCAGGCTGACCTCCAGGTCCTTCTTGCTACAGCTGCTGAACACCATGGGGAACGGGAACCTGTGGAAAGAGCTGGAACAGTCAGCTGTCAAGGCACAGGGCGGGCAGGTGTTCATGGCACCCGCCGACGACACCTGCCCACATGTCCATTGTTCGTCCCCAGGAACAAAGGCTTAACAACCTTGCACAAAATGAGGCTCAATCTGCTAAGATCACGATCTGAGCAGAAACCAAGAGTTGGACGCTTAACTGACTGAACCACCCAGTTGCCCCAAGCAAGCTATTTTTGAATGACAAGCAAATAGAGAATATCTGAAGTTATACTTAACTCAATGGCCCTTCCTCCAATAAACAGTAATCAGTGAGTTAAAATGATTACAAATCTCCAAAGGGAATTTGATGGCACCAAATATTAGATTCCTCTGATACAATACAATTCGAATTGACGTATATTTTAAAATGTTTCCATCTAAACAGCCACTGGTTGCAGAATGTCCAGTGAACGGTTGAGGTCTTGGCTTAAGGAGTCAAAGATCGGTTCATTTATCTTGATGAAAAATGTGCCAATGGACCAGGAACGAGGTATAGAAGCGGCTCCCAGCACGGTGTCAAGAACCCACGGACAGGATGTATCTATCAGCCCAGTGATTACTAAGATGGCGATTTCTTCAATTCAGTCACAAGGAAAAGAATGACATCAGGAAGATGCTTGGCACAGCCAAGCTCATCACCCTACTTCCTAGGTGCCAACTCTGCCTCTGAGCTTTGGGTGACAGCAGAATTAAAGTTTTTGGGTAGTGTGTTCACTACTCTTTCATGGTATCACTTACCCACTTCGTTACTCAAGAAGGAGTCTCCAAGAGTCTATGATAATCCAAGCTCTGAGGAGGATCCCAAATATGGTTGGAGCCCTTCCCACTGTCCCCCTGTAGGGCCTTTGCCAAGGGAGGTACGGGACACACCTATGCCCCACACCACCTCTCTATCCATAGAAATAAAACATGGATGCATATTTACATATACATAAAATATACCATGCATGCTTATCCATATAACATAGGATTCATATAAAAATTATAATTATATTCGGTTAACATATCTACATATTTTCAAAAATAACTATATATTGAGAACCTTCTTTAAGCTGGGTGGCATACTGGGTGCTTTCTCGGTAATATTTCTTTCTCCTTTTTATACTTTTTTTCTTTTGGACTTAAAACTTCCAAGCAATCCAATGAGACACGTAGGACTGTTCTCATTTTGCCAGCAAGGCGAAGGGTTGCTTTGTGAGTTTACAGTTAGGGGATGGAAGACCCTGGATTTGATTCCAAGTTCAGTTATTTCAAAACCCATTTTCCTCATGACGGAGGTCCGTGCGCACTGCATTACCTGGAGGGGATGGCCAGAACATGGCCAGTGATCAATACACCCTTGATGTGCTAATTTAAACATGAAGGACATAACCTCCCGCTGCCCACCATATGCCTGGATCGGTATTTCTCCAAGTGTGGTCCTCGCATCAGCATCACTTGGAAACCTACTGGAAACGCGAATGCCCATGCCCCACCCAGACCTACTGATTCAGAAGAACTCAGGGTTGGGGCCCAGCAACCTGTGTTTTAATAAGCCCTCCAGGTGATAGAGGTACAATTCACATAACAGAGTCCTCCATTTAAAAGAATGCCATGTAGTAGCTGCTACAACATTTGTAATATTGTACCACTGTCCCTACTAGTAGTTCCAGAACATTTATTTTCCTGAGCCCTCAAACCAACCCCATACCCATTAAGCCATCACTTCTCATTCCCTCCTCCCACAGTCCCTGTCAACCACCAACCTGCTTTCTGTCTCTTTGGATTTGCCTGTTCTGGACATTTCATAGAAATGTAATCATGCAAGGTGACCTTTTATATCTGGCTATTTTCACTTAGCATAATGTTTTCAAGGTTCATCCATGCTCTGGCATTATTTATCAAAATTAAGGTTTGAGAACAACAGACCTAGATTTAAAACTGAGAGGTCATACAGGTAATAGGGATAAACCCACATCTACTTGGGTCAGAAAATAAGAAATACAATCTAGGTGCATCAAAGGTCACCTTCCATGCACTCAAATTAGAAATTGTTCTGTTTTACACCATGGTTCCATTCTCTAAGGGAAAAAAGCCCAAATGTACAGCATTTTGAAAACATTATGTACTTTTAGGAAGATGCTAAAAAATTCCATGGGTATCTACCTGTCTTTTAAAGCCAAATTAAAATCATGAATACATTTTCGGATATCCTTCAGTGTTGCACCAGAATGACGAACCAATCATCACTATATACTAATTAAAGTGCCACGGAAGGTTCTGGTCATGGAACACGAGGTTTCTGTCTGAAGCAAGTTCCTTCCTCTCGCTTCCAACTCCGCAGTGTGGGAATTCTGCCTGCCTTTGGTTGGTTCTGTTCCTGCCTCATGGGGGAGCCGTGTTCCCCGCAGCACAGATGAAAACAGCACTACATTGGGCTACATTGTTGCCCATACCATGGGAGGTCTTCTGTAGCCCAGGGTCAGTGGCTTACAAAGACAAGCTTCAGTTCCTTCCAGAGCTTTCGGGAAGCTCATCATGAAGTGCTTTTTAACACTTCTCGTAAATTATGCCAAATATGTCAGGAGAGCTGCTAATTGAATGGACATATAGCGAGGAGAGAGGGGTGCAAAGCAATAAGACGGGCACATTATTTGGAAAAGAAGGCCTTCTGCAAGACACCTGTCCTCCACACGAGAGTGCTTCCCAGCGATTCTACGTCGGACCCAGAAAAACTGCTGCCTTCGGCTCACGGGCAGACACCACACGGAGTGACCTTCCCCTGCTCAGACGTGACCTCTGCTGTTACATCTTCCTCTGCCTCAAGTTTTTCACTACCAAGGGCACTTGGGAGCAAATTCACCACACAGAGTGCAAGGTCAGAAATAAAACGTGGACAAAACAGGCAGCTGCAGACATGGGGGGAAAAACAAAACACAAAACCCACTTTTCGAAAGAGGAACACCGCTTAAGGCTTCTCACTGTAAATGTTACCCAGCTTCCTACTGTAGCCGTCACAAAGCTGCCAAGTAAAACATTATTAGGGGTTACTTTTACTTTGACAAATGTGGTCAGAAAATTCTTTGCTTGCAGGTGCCTATTGTGCATTTCCCTGCTATATTCGTGGGGAGAACCACACTAAGCCAATTTATCAGCCCTGACCGTAGAAGTCGGCAGTTATCTGCCTTGCGAAAGCTCTCCGGGTATTATCCGGAGACAATGGCTCTTCTTGTTGGAAACGAGGCAGCCGGGGAAAGCAGGTGTGACCGGGCTGGACTGAGGGGGAAGGGAGGGGACTGTGCGCCAGGTTTCCTGAGACGTCCTCGCTTCTAATAAATGTGGGTTGGGTCCCAGTGTCCGGGTTCCCAGCTCCGAGCTCTGGGGGTGACATCAGTCTGTGCTGACTGCAGGAAAGACACAGAAGTGACCCGAGGAAGGAGGGGAAGGGGCCTGCACAGCTGCTAGGAACCCCTTGGAGGTGACACAACCGTGTGACAGGAAAAGCCAGCATCGCAGGAAGTTGGGACAGATGGGAAGCCTTCCAGATTTGCTTAAATCGATTGGAAAAGAAAAAAACCACAACCACCGCCTCACTTCTCCCACAGCTGATAAATGATTAAGGCATAGCTGGTTCTAGAAAATGTGGTGCCGACATTCTGCTTCCTGCTGGTCTCTTTTTGCAGACTAGAGTGGAGTTTTACTTCCTCCTGACAGGAGAAGTGACATACTCGGCAGGCCTGGGGGTGGGGGCGCATGTTGCACGGAGCCGGGAGAAAAATCCGAAGTGGAAGACGGAGTCTGAGCACCCCATCGATCACAACTAAAGCCACGTTTTAAAACTGAGCCTCTTTTTCGCATCTGTAGGAACGGGGTACCACAACTACTTTACATGCCACGGGTCAGGGTCAGTGAGCTTCCGACAGAAGTGGGGCGAGCCTCCACTTACCTTCGGAGCACGCGGAGAGTCTGGGTGCCGTGTTCATAGGAAGCAGCTGTGTATTTCTTTTTAGAATCGCTGCTTTGCTACTTCAAATTACTGACTACAAGTGCCTTGTACATTCAAGGACCTAGAAGCATTTCGACAGGATGCAGAATTTATCCTAATTGTGGCCCAAACATAGCAATCTTTAGACTTTAAAACCACAAGTACATGTCAGCTTGAGAGGAAAATGACTCAGGAGGCCAAGAGATAGGAGGCAGTTAAGTATGCTCCCTCAATTAAATGCATACACAGTGTGAAAGGAGTGAAAAGACCCAGCTCCAGAATGGAAGGGCTGGGTTTTCTCTCACTCCACCGGAGCAGGGACTGAGGGGCAGCAACAAACGAAGACGCACTTGGACCCCTTTTACCCGCCGCACTCGGCCGCGGACCCTGGAGGCTCCTTCCGAGGCTTTCCCGAAGCTCGGGTCACGGGAGCACCCTCTCCCCGGTCCTCTGACCCTGCCCTCCACAGCCCAGGCCAGGCCCGAACATAGCACACCTGGCCCCCGTGCTCAGGGAACATCTCATGACTCATTCTGGAGCATTCCCTCCACAACGAGCCCGAAGACCTATTTTTCAAAAACAACGCATTAGTTAACAGTTCAGAGCTGCTGCCTCCGCGTTCCTCCTCCCTCTCGGAGTGCAAACCCGGCGTGGCTATCAGCGCCCCTTCCTAGCCGAGCCCGAGGCCTGTGTACAGCAAGTGGGTGCAGGAGGTCACCGATAACCTGGTCAAGTTTCAGACCAAAGATTCTAGGACCGTCTTCAAAAAAACCCAAACCTTTAGTTTTCTCACAGTTGTGCCCAGGACTGAAAACTCGATCAGCGAGTCTGGAATCGAGGGAGCAAGAAGGCGGTGCTGTGGGGACCGGCCTGGTCTCCGGCCGCCTGACGGGATGGAGGTGCCGCTCAGGGAGGTCGGCCCGTTGCAAGCGTTCTCCCCCCCCACCGCCCCGGTCAGGGGTAATGAGCATAGATACGAATGGTCAGCGAGCCCGCGCTGTGGGCAGGGGCCCCGGGGGCCTTCTCGCTCACCCATACCCCCACGAGTCAGATTACATCGTTTCTATTTTGCAGAGAGGGACACGAGGCTCTGAGAGCTTATGTACCTCTGCACGTCACCTCAGGTCACAGAACACAGTTCTCTGACCTGATGTCCCATGTTCTGCACGGGCAGCCCACCTTGCCTCCAAGGCAGTCAGGAGGCCTGGGGAGCGGCTTCTAGAAGTTACTCCCAGGGCGGGGGCCTCGAGGCAGTCTCAAGCAGGACCTGGAACAGATGACTGAGCCAGGACCATCAGCACGCATGGATAGGTAGCTGTCCTGAGGCCTGGGCTCCCTGAAGTCAGGTAGAGGAGGAAGCAAAACCCCAAGATCCTGCACGTTACCCCAAACGTACCTTCAGGGACCTCCCTGAACGTCTTTGGTATAATGGGAAGCAGAGGCCTCGTCTTGGGATTTATCGAGAAGGCACACGCCTGGGGGAGGCGGGGAGCCTGCTCCGGCCCCAACAAGCTGTGGGCAGAGGAAGGAAGAGCTCTTCCACCTGGAAAGCAGCATGGCTCTGCTGGGAGACCCTGCCAGGTTGTGTGGATGGGGGCGGAAGTGACCCTGAGTCTGCCTTCTGCCCACCCGTGGGGGCATGGGGCACGACCCTGAGAACCCCGGCTCGTGCGCCAGAACGAAACCCGGGGTGACCGAAAGGAATTCCTCCTGTCAGCTCCAGGAACAGAAAGTGACTGCATTAGGGCCAAAGGCTGACCCAGTGGGCCTACCAGATGGGCCGCAGAAGGCGAAAGAAAGCACAAGGCCAGGAGCAAATGATCAAAAAACGTCCTTAGTAGGACATTTCCATTGTTAATAGCAAACACCTGGGATTCAGAAGGAAGCCATCTGCGGCACATTATAATTCATGTTTTTACATGTGAACTTTGACCTCTGCTCCTCCTCCCTGGAAAACAATTAAAGCACAAATGTAATTTCCTAGAATTTTTAATAAGGAAAGAGGCCAACTGCGCTCCACCAGTCCGTTGAGAGGTACAGGGGAGATCTCTGGACGTTTCCAGAAATCAGACCTCTCACTTCTGTGTGCTGATGGCGGTTTCCTCCTGAATCCAGGCCTGCCGAGGTGGGGGGGCTCAAGGCAGGGGACCTGGCCCATCAGAGACTGTCTCAGGTGAGTTTCTCAGCTTCATTGTAAGAAAAGGCCCCTGTCTCTGCGTGGGGCTCATCAGGGACTGAGCTCTGGCAGATGCAAACAGACCCCGAGGTGAGTCGGGGCAGGATGCATGCCGGAGAGAACGCTGGCCTCTTCGCGCCGGAGCAGTCAGACCTTCCCGTCGTGGCAGGCAGATTTTGCCAGTCGCTGCTGCCTCTTAGAGTCTGTCACGGGGAAGCCACTTTGAATCAATTATGGTAGAAGAAGTAGTCATGCCGGATACCTCCAAGCCACCCCGCCAGGACTGAAGCTTGAGTCCTGTCCTTGTCCCACTGAGCTCCCGACACTGGGCCCGCCCCGGCTCCACCCCACCCTGCACCCCTGCACCCAGTGATTTGGAACCGAAGTTTCCTTCGCTCAGACACCCATGGGGAGGCACCGAGGAACGGGCTGAGAACCAGAAGCTGTGGGCTGACATCTGGAGTCTGATCCACACTACCTATGGGCCGGTAGGCTCCCCAAATCTCGGTTTTCTCCTCTGTAAAATGGAGATGATTATATTGTTCTTTTCTCATAGGCGCGACTGAATGAGGAAGGAGATAAGAAAGTTCTCTGCAGACCAGGGAGTGGTCTGTGAAGTCTATAGGGCCTTCCTCTTGCCACGACTTTCAGATTTTATATTTCTGAGCCCTCTCCTCCCACTGCAGCTAAGTCAAGCAAAGGCTTTCAGGAGAAGCCGCTTTGAGAAGAACTTCACTTTTTGGAAGCGAATTGCTCCTGCCACCCTGCTCTCCAGAGTACGTCGGAAAAAGCAGCAGTGGACTCCGTCACTATTCACCGCCCATTTCCCTGGGGGTTCTCGGCTCTTACTCTAAAATAGACAGCCATCTCAGAGCCTTCTCTCCAGAGGTTCAGCCATTATACAAAAGGGGAAAGACGGCCTCACTCTGCGTATATCTGACTGTGCGGCGATCACCGTCCGTCCGTCCGTCCGTCCGTCCGTCATTCCACCCGCCATTCTTGATTCATCCACTGACCCATCCATCCTTCTCCCAGCCGTCCACCGGTCCTTCCGTCCACAACCACGATCCCTTCTCCCACTGTCCTTGCTTCTGTCCCTTTGTCACGATCCACTCATCCAAGCACCCGTCCTTCCAGCAATCCAGCCTTTCGTTCAGGAAGTACTTACTGCACCTCACCACGTGCCAGGCACTGTTTTAGGGGCTGGGACCTGGGCAAGGGCAAAATACACAGAGTTTCTGACCTAGCGGAGCTTGAGGTGGGTTCTGCTGGATATCGTTGATGGCAGAGAGGCCTAAGCGTTTACCCTTGACCTCACCCTGGAGCCTCCGTGCCGTATGACCTGGGGAGCGGAGGAGGCCACGGGTGTGTGTCTGTGTGCGTAGGAGGGGGAGGGAAGCATTGGCAGAGTTTCAGCTATAATGTTTTCACACATGTTCTACCACAAATAAAATGCTGGGTTAACGAGCAATGACAGGACATAATTCTTTGCTGTTGTAACATAAGTTGAAGGGAGTCTGACGAACTAAATGTTTTAAAATTGGGGCAGCTCGCCTGCCTCCCAGAAGTCATCCAGGGACATTGATCTGTACCGAGAAGGCTTCAGTCCTCACACGAAACCCAAACATGGCTGGGGCCGTGTCCCTGTGGCAAACCCAGAAACAGGCTGAATGGCCCAGTTCCCCACCACTTGTCCTCAACCTTAATGCATACAGCCCAGCAAGGAGGTCCCTCGAAGCCTCCCTCTGGAAGGTGAGCATGCTTACCTCTGACCATTACCCCAGGACACATGCCCTCTCCTCTTCCTGATGCTTAGCTGCTGCAAATTTTTATTTGAGGGAAGTCATAGCAAAGTGGGAAGGCAGGGGCTCAGTCGCACCCGGCGACTCAGCCTTCTGTCCTGGAACTTCCGGTTGGGAAGTTTTGGAAAATGTAGGCAGTTCATTCAACTTTCTGAGCCCCAGCTCTCTTCTCTTTAAAACAGACATAGCCATACGCACAGTTTACTGGGTAGTACCCAGTAATACCCACATGGTTTACGAACGCACTAGGACACTGGAATGCAATCCTCTAGGGGCAAAGTCATTGGCATTTCCCCCAAACTGGGTTATTTAAGAAGCAGGGGCTATGCCGACGGAGCTCTCCAGCTTGACCTCTCTGTTTTGTGTCTAGCTTAAGAGAGGAGGAGGATTCTACTATGCCCTTGGGCAGTGACTTTCAGTATTGGGGTACTGCATTAAATGTAGCCAAATGCCCATATTTTCAGAGAGTACCAGCTGTTGACATAGAGAGGAGTAAGAACGTTCTCTGTATCGGTGTGCTCTCTTGAACTCTTTTCAAGAATCTCTCCTGCCAGTTCCTTTCCCCACTATGATAATGTCAGGATATAGCCAACAGAATAACTCTGGCTGGATAATTAAGCCGATTCTGAGCAGCAGTGTTTAATTGTTACTAGAGTCCCTCCTTCTGTCCCTTCCTTGGATAAAGATTTCCATTCCCCACCCCCTACACTTTGAAGACTGATGCAAAGCTTTTCTTTAACCTTTCACTGAAAAAAAGAAATAATCATCTTTAAATCAAGAGTTAATATGGGAAAATGATTTCCCACAAATCCGTTCTTTTTTTTTTTTTTTTTAAGTTTTAAAGATTTTTTATTTATTTGTCAGAGAGAGAGAGAGGGAGAGAGAGCGAACACAGGCAGAGGCAGAGGGAGAAGCAGACTCCCTGCCAAGCAAGGAGCCTGATGTGGGACTCGATCCCAGGAAGCTGGGATCATGACCTGAGCCAAAGGCAGCTGCTTAACCAACTGAGCCACCCAGGTGTCCCACGAATCTGTTCTTTTAAAATCCCCTTATGATAAATGTATTTCATGATCTCTGTTCCTCAGCGTTCAAAAGAGGGGGGTGAGTTTTAATTATGTGTATTTTGCACTCTTCAAGAATGCGAGGTCTACAAAGAGTACAGACTCCCCGAATACATCTAATTTCTATCTATTCCTAATCACATCCCAAACTCTGAGGAATCTTCCACTGAAAAGCTCCCTTTAGTTCCTTGAAACACATTTTCAGATAGAGGTCTTCTCAAGCAGAAAACCAGTTTTCCAGTAATGTGAGCTAGAAAACCTTGGGCAGCCTGCCCAACCCCATTCAGTTCGTCAGGGCTCAGGCCGGACTGAGTTCCTGGATGTCTTCCCTGCCCGCCATCCCTTTCAATGTTTTGCTCCTTGTTCATGATGAATTACCGTGGTTTTTAAGTGTGAATTGGTATAATGGTTATGTCAAAAAATGTCTCCTTATCTTGCAGCAGCAATACTTATCGGTGAGATGCTATGAAATCCAGGACCATGTAAAGAGACTAGATTAGGTGACCCTGCAGGGAGCCTCATGGCCCCAAAAATGTCCCCCGGCAGAGTTCTGAGGTTCTAGCACATAGTCAGCACGGTTTACTTGCCTGTCGTCCCACCACAGTATGAGTTTCCAGAAGCTTCCTGCCTTCTGTGTCTGTGCCCTCACTCTGCTCCCCAGGACTTGGCACACAGGGGCACAGTAAATACGAGCTGAGTAAATGAGTGGTTTTGTGATGACTGGTTGCCTAACCCCACTTCCTGCAGTGGGCTGGTCCTGAGTCAGAGGCAGGCCTGATGTCTTCTTAGTTTTCATCAGAGAAGGCTGAACCTGTGCTCCGCGTCCAGACAGCTGTGTAGCAAGTAGGTATGTAACAAATGTTTCCTGAGTTGAACTCAATGGGACTGAATGAACCGACGATACCAACCTTGGAGGACACAGCGTGGCGATGCTTCCAGCTTAAACGTGCATCTTTGATCCAGTTGGAGATGTTACTCCTGAATGTCCAACCTCGTCTTAATGTAAACTATTTACACCACTTGAAGAGTGAGGGGGTGAGGGGCCATCGTCCTCTGATTTCCTTCACCTGTGTTATCCTGGGCGCACAACACGCTGCTCTCTGTTCTCTGATGGCAGCCGCGGAACATTCTTTGCTCAGAGCCATTTGCCAGTCTGGACAAAACAAACCCAAACAGCTCCAAACCCCTAATCTTAGCATCAGCCTGAAAACTATGCAGTAATTCCTTTCAGACGCACACACAAACACACACACTCATGCACACACGGAGTGCGAGAGGGCTCTTCCACGGCTCTTTGAAGTGGAGGCCTTAAAGGATGCTTACTGTAGGGACAGCAAAGTGAACTCCTTTGTACATCACGTATGCAAGGCTGGAGAAGCGAGGGTGTTGGCGGGGGGAGTGCTCTGCCCCATGTGCTGAAGCAAGACCCTTGTAACTGACTTCCAAATGCCTATTAATTACACAAAAATAGAACTAGAATTTATAGCCTATCACTTTGGTGTCTTTTTTTTTTTTTTTTTTAATAAGAAGCACACCCTGCCTTTTTAAAATAGACACAAACCCCTTAATTTGGCAAGCGATCCTAGCTTGGACACTGGTGATCTTAGAAGGGAAGAAAGCTTGAAAGGTTAGGTCAGATCAGATTACTGCCCTGCCTTAAACCCTCCAAGGACTTCTCACTACCCTGGAGACAAAACCTCCTTCCAACCTTGTGGACCGCGCTTTGCTTGCTCCTACTCCTCCCAACCCTCCTTCTCTCCAGCAGCACCAGCAACCTGTGCCCCCCAGGCCCCACCCCCATACTGACCCAGCCCCCAACAAGCCCCTGGCCTGCTGTCAGCACCGCCCCCACATCTCCTCCGCCCAAAACCAGGTCCGCCCCGGCCCTTGCAGGCTCTCTGACCCGCCCTTCCTTTTGGTCTTCACTTCAAGGTCACCTCCAAGAGAGTTCCTCCCCAAGCCCCTAATTCAAGTGGGGCCCCTCGCCCATGTGTTTCCTTTCCATCCTCTTTGTGTCTTTCAAAGCTCTTTAACCTGCGATTTTCAAAGTACCGTTTTTCAAGTCTGTCCTCGCCCAGAGAGTACAAGTTCCACGAGGCGAGAAGAATGTCCTGTTGCTGGCCGTCACCCCCACTTCTACGAGAGCGTGTGAAACCTCACAGCTGCGGGTTAGCGCGTGTCCCAGACTCAGCCTCCTCCCCCCCACAGCAGGCTCCCTTCCTCCAGCTCTTCCCAACAGAGGACTTCCCGCAAAAAAATAAAGGAAGCCCCAAGAGCACTTTTTGAATGCCAGCACTGCTTCCTGGGGATCCGCTCTGGAAGTGACATTTACAATGATGCTAAACATCTTTTTCTGCACGTGTTCAAACGATTCACATTTTTCTTACTCCCTTAAGTGTGGCTTCATCCGCCACGCTTTTAGTCCCAATGCTCCAAGCAGCTGACGAGCCAGTGGACCCCAGAGTCTAACTCCCACTCGAACCCCCAGATACTGCTTTTGCCCAAGACTGCTTTCCAAGGCAGGTCTTCACGTGAACTACGGGAAGACAACACAAGCTCATGCACGCTTCCAGACCTTTCCAGGCGTCGCGGTCATTAACGGTACGACCTGTCAGGAAGCCCCTCGGACCATCCCTGCAAGGTGCTGCTGACCTCCCGCCGCCGCCTTGAAGCGGGCGTGGGCACCAGCGTGGTTCTCCCCGGGCATCGGGTCCCATCTGTCAATGACGGGCAGGTGCGGAAGGTTCTGGAGTTCGGATTCTGGGAAGTCTCGATAAAGAAGACACAAGGCGTGCTAAAGGCTATGCTTTCTTCCTTGCCACCATCTAGAATCGGATCCTTCTGATTTGGGGAGACCTGAATATCACGAGAGCAATCTGGATTCACCTCTTTTTGGGTCCCCTTCGAGGCTAAGACTTGAGCAACATTTTGAACGTTTGCTGCTTATGCCTGAAGCCAGGAGTACGGAGGAAGTTGGGGGAAGACGGGCGTCTGGTCTACACCGAGCTGTGCACACTGAGACTGTGGGTGCATTGCTCAGTGACTGTTCTGTGGCACTGGCAGTGCTTCCAGCAACTCCGAACAGGGGTTCTGGAAGAGGCCCTCCACGATTTAGACCCCGCAAGCTAAGTAACAACAGTACTGGCGCTGCTGTGTATTTGTGGAGTGATTTACAATTTACAAAGACATGTGATCTCATTTAATCCACTCACCCCTCTCGAGGGGACCCCACGAGGTAAGGGAGAGACCACATTGGGATAATATGGCAGATTAAAAGCAGCCTGGAAGTTCTGCAGTGGGTGATGGATGGCTGAGGGTTGCCTGGGCGGCCTGACCTCCCCCTCGCTGTGGGTTTTTGTGATTAATTCACCCACTTGCTTAGGAAGTTTCTTTCCATCTGAGAAAATTAAAAACACCACTCTCTGGATGGGAATGTGAGATCATAAATGAGAACCAAATAGAAAAGGTTTACACAAAAGCACAAACTCAGCAAAAGAGAAAACTTAGAAATTGCTAATAAGGTATAAATCAAGTAAAGGCTATTAGCAAACCCCTGGTAAAGGGAAAAAATACACCTTTGAAATGATTTGCTGAGCTCTTAACAATAGTGCTTCTACCTATGATTTTCAAATATCTCTGGGGCAATTTGGCTCATATCCTTAAACACTGCCTCGAAGACCTTCCAATTTGAAGGACTTTACACAAAGTTACGGGGAGCGTCAGAAATTGTACCTCCAGAATCACATAATTCTTAGAGCTGTAGGGTCTTCCTCGTCCGAGCCTTCCCCAGGACCGTGAGCACGGGGGTGGGGGGAGGGTCCAAACAACTCAGTGACTATGTGAACAAGTAGGGGGAAGGTTGGGTGGATACAGAAGGTCCGATGGAAAGATGGGTAGGTGGATGGATGGCGTGAACAGCCAGTGCTTGGGCGGATGGGTGGGTGGGTAGAGTGAATATGAATCAGTGCATGGACAGATGGACGGAAGCCAGGAAGGAAGAAGACAAACTCACTCATTCTCTTGATGAAGAATGGTTAACACCAGAGGGGTTACTCCCTCACCTATATTACCCAAAACAACTGGTATCAGAATAGGGGCTCCCAGGGCACTTCAGTCCTACTCTAGTGTTTCCAGCCTAGATTTTCTTCTCTTCCATTTGCCAATTTTATCAAGAGTTCCGAAACGTTCATGAGATCGGTCACTGGGAACCACTTCCGGAGGCATGTAAGCTGATACGTTTGTGTCTATATGATAAGCAGGAAATTAAGTAAGCAGTGAGTTTTCTGTAGCCACTTGGAGTTCATCAAGAAGGAGAAAGCACGAACACCACTCAGCTGTATGTTAACTTCCTACAAACCTCATTGTCTGAGACCCTCACGGTGCACTGGCCAGTGATGCTGGGCCCTGTAGGGCCTGCCTGGATACTGGAAAAAGAAGACACCTAACCGGCCACTGGCCCAACTTCACACCCTAAGAAGGAATTCTTCGTCCCAAATGCCCCCCAAATTGTTATCCTACCTCTGCCTGGACAGTTTAAATGAGAAGGAGGACACGCTTTCTCGGAGGAACCTGCCTCCCTTTGGAGAGCTCCCTGGTTTGCATGTAGGGTTTTATAATATTTCACTTCCTGTTGGTGTTGGCCTAAGATGCTCTCGCTTTGGGCTCTGGTTCCTGGCTTCAGTTTTCACAGACACGGAACAGATCCCTCCACTGGGTCTTGATAACACCCTTGAATTGTGTTTAAGACGGAACTAGGAGCAAAAAAGATGCCCGTGAAGGCTCTGTGAGTGGTGGCAGTGAAGACAAGCAATCACTTGCTAATCAGGTGACAAGGAGGTGCCACAGGAACATCCCTCAGGCATGGCAATGTCCAGGATATGAGCTGTGCCCTTCTGCCCAGTCTGGGTTTCAGGGGCAACACAGAGCCCCAGGAGCCATTCGATAGGAGCCTCCCAAAGCTGCTGTTCGCAGAAGCAGAACCTCCCTCCGTAACAGTCCGCCCCTTACACCTCTAGCCGGTGCCCCCCAACCTGCCCCGCCCAGGGCCGGCCCCTTGCCAGCAGGCCTCTACAGAGGCCAGTCTTGGGGCTGCCAGCCAGGACTTGCTTCCTGCTCCAGCATTTCCTTCCAGCAAACCCAGAGAGCAGGCTTCACCTGGGAAGGACCACAAAGAGAAGCGTTGGGAAGGACTCACTTAGGTATAAAAAAAGACAATTGTAACAAGCGTGTGTTCTCCTTTCCTAATGAACATCTCCCCACACGAGTACAGCCCTCTAGTTTGGGATGGGGCCTTGGAGGCATGAGGATCTCATCAGAATCTGTGCTCGATCAGTCCACGTGCCATCTCTTCCCACCTCATTTGGATGCTCCCTTAATGAAACTACCTTCCTTTTCCCCTGGACGAACGAGTCTCGGGTTTCAGAAAGGCATTTCAGAGGGAAGAACAGCGTGATTTACTGACATAGAGATGTCACTTCACGTAAACCTCTCAAATTCGATAAGGTGATGCCTCAGAGGTGGGGATGCTGCTAACCCCCCGGCCCCCGCTAATGATACACGTCAGGCACACGGGCCGCAGGGCCAGCCCCGACGACGGAAGAAGCTCTCCCCAGCCAGCATGCTCTGAAGGCCATGTGACCCATCTCACCCTGCCCCCTTTGCCAAGTGAGTTTTCCCAGCCCTGGGCTATGGGCTGAAATAGAAAACCAGTGCTCAGACAGTAAGATAATTCGCAATTTCTAAACAAAGACATGTCCATCCCTCCCCACTCGCCACTTCTCAGGGAAGAGGTCAGCCCTCCTGCCTTGTGGCAGTGCAGTCTGTTTGCCTGTGACCCACCCTCTCAGATGAGCCCAGGCTGCTCTTGCTACTTAGAAAGGGATCTCCTTCTAGAAGTTTCTATAGGTGGTCTGGTCAGAAAACCAGGGAGACTTTTGCTTAGCAATTTCCCAACAAGCAATTCAACCTGTGGCAACTCTGAAAGCGGCTGGAATGTTGGTACTTGCCCTGTGGAGGGGTTCATGATGCAGCCTCCTTTGTCCGCAGCCACGCTGCAACCACAGCCTCGTTCCAGCGTGTCGTGGTTCATCCCGAAGTTGTGGCCCAGCTCATGTGCCAGGGTCACGGCGGCACCAAGGGGGCTGTCTGAATGGTCCTCAAAGCAAACACAAGAGCACAACGTATAGTTCACATCTCCTTGGCTTTTCCCCCAGCCCCTGTCCACCTCTGTCCCCCACCATTCATCTTTTGTGAACCTTTGACCCAATCCAATCTCCTATAAGGAACAAAACACAGAGCCCCATTATTTAGTTCAAACATAAGTCGGAGATGTGACCTATTTTATGAAACCAGCTCATGGGCCCTTCTGCAGAGGAATGCACACATGTAGGACTCCTTATGTCTTTACATGAAATGTTCAAGGCAATCATCTCTATTCTGTTTCCTGTAGTCTCTTACAAAACATCTTTCTTAGGGCACATAGATGGCTCCAAAAAAGTACTATTTTACCCTAGACGGAGATGAGGCTGATGAAAAGTTGGCAGGGGAAGGATACTTTGTGACATTCTCAGTAAGACCTGAGCAGGGGCTACTGAGTATCCGCCCCGCCCCCCCCGCCGTCACCCTGCCCTATCTACTTGGTAGAGAAGGATACTTGGAAAATTCACAATAATTCACAAAAAAAGCAAGCCACATTGAGTAATCTGCTTGAAGACTCAACTGCATTAACATTATAATCCAATTATGTGTCACTCTTGCTGTCCCTTGTTTTGTCAAGTCAATTTGAGAGATGGGTAGAAGCACCCTGATTCTGTGACGGCTGCTGCTGGGGGCTCACTCAACTCTTTGATGGGTTTTGGAAGGTGGTTTCTCCATTCAGGGAGCACTGTGCGGCCACTCCTAACTTAATGAACTACATGGATGGTTTGGCTAAGTAGATATTAGAGATTATTGTTACTTAAAATATTATTACTAAATTACTAAATACTAATTATTAAAATATTGTTACTTAACTTGAACAAACTAAAATTAACTAATTACTAAAGGTAATTTGCAGAAATTGATTGTGCCTATCAGTGGTCTTTTTTTCTTTTTTTTTTTTTTTTTGGTTTCAGGAATTTAGTGAAAAATAAATAAATAATAATACTTTTTTTATTATATAAATACTATAATTCCAGCTAAATAAATAACTTATTCAACTGGAATTTAGTGATAAATAAATATCTATTTATTTTATATTATATTTATTTTATTATTATTTATTTATAAGTTAGTGATTTTAGCATTTAGTGATTCATCACTTACCTATAACACCCAGTGCTCACCACATCCAATGCCCTCCTCCATGCCCATCACCCCTTTCGCCCATCTCTCCCTCCACCTCCCCTCCAGCAACCTTTAGTTTTTTCTCCATAGTTAAGAGGCTGTTTTGGCCTTATTTTATTTTTCCTTCCTTTCTCCTTTGTTCATCTGTTTTGTTTCTTAAATTCCACCTATGAATGAAATCATATGATATTTGTCTTTCTCTGAGTGACTTATTTCACTGAGCATAATACACTCTAGCTCCATCCATGTCGTTGCAAATGGAAAGATTTCGTTCCTTTTGATGGCTGCATAGTATTCCATTGTATATCGCTGTACATCACTTCTTTTTCTTTTTCTTTTTTTTTTTTTTAAAGATTATTTATTTATTTATTTGATAGAGAGAGAGAGAGATCAAGTAGGCAGAGAGGCAGGCGGGTGAGAAGGGGAAGCAGGCTTCCCGCCGAGCAGAGAGCTCGATGTGGGGCTTGATCCCAGGACCCTGAGACCTGACCTGAGCTGAAGGCAGAGGGTCAACCCACTGAGCCACCCAGGCGCCCCACATCACTTCTTTTTCTATTCACTGGTTGATGGACATAAGGGCTCTCTCCATAATTTTGCTATCGTTGATAGTGCTGCTATCAATGTTGGGGTGCATGTGCCCCTTTGGATCACTATTTTTATATTCTTTGGATAAATACCTAGTAGTGAGTCGTTGGGTTGGAGGGTGGCTCTATTTTTTACTTTTTGAGGACCCTCTATACTGTTTCCAGAGGAGCTGCACCAGCTTGCATTCCCATCGACAGTGTAACAGGGTCCCCCTTTCTCCACATCCGCGCCAACATCTGTTGTTTCCTGTGTTGACCATTTTAGCCATTCTGCCAGGTGTGAGCCAGTATCTCACAGTGGTTTGATTTGTATTTTCCTGATGATGAGTGATACTGAGCATTTTTCCCTTTGTCTGTTGGTCATTTGTCTGTCTTCTTTGGAGAAATGTCTGTTCATGTCTTCTGCCCATTTCTTAACTGAATTATTTATTTTTGGGGTGTTGAGTGTGATAAGTTCTTAACAGATTTTGTATACCAGCCCTTTATTTGATACAACATTTGAAAATATCCAGGTTGCCTTTTAGTTTCGTTGACTGTTTCCTTCGCAGTGCAGAGACTTTTCATCTTGATGAAATCCCAACAGTTCATTTTTGCTTTTGTTTCCCTTGCCTCTGGAGATGTGTCAAGTAAGACATGGCTACAGCCGAGGTCACAGAGGCTGCTGCCTGTGTTCTCTAGGATTTTGATGTATTCCTACTTCACATATAGGTCTGTCATCCATTCTGAGTCTATTTTTGTGTGTGGTGTGAGAAAGGGGTCCAGTTTCATTCTACTCCATGTGGCTGTCCAGTTTTCCCAACACCATTTGTCGAAGACACTATCTCTTTTTCCATTGATATTCTTTCCTGTTTTGTTAAAGATTAGTTGACCATAGAGCTATGCCTATCAGTGATGTTTCTAAAAAGGCCTGCCAACCACAGAGCAATAAAGGCACCCAGGAAAGAGATAAGAGGTTTTCCAAAACACTTCCAAGAAAGAGTGACCCTGGGTTTTGGAGAAAGCATCATTCCTGACACAGAACATCTTTGTGGGGTCTCTTCTAAAGGCATGTAGATAAATGGTTATACAGGCTTTTGCTTGCTACAGCTGCAGCTGACTCCTTCTAAAGCCCCGAGTCTCACAAGAGAATAGCGTATCAAGGGACGAAGTTATTCTTAGAATAGATGAAATTCCTAATAAATTACTTTGCTTAGATTTTACAGTTTCCTGTTGTAGGAAGCTTCACAAATATGTTTCAGGAAATCAATTCTCAAGAATAACACAGGTTGGCAAACAGAATGTAGCCAACCTAAGAATGTGAAGGGTTGAATTTAGCATGCTTTGGCACAAAATTCAAGGACTTCATCCTTTAAAAATTATTCTTTATTTGATTTTTTGTATTACTGAATTTCTTGGGTTTGTTTTTAATTGCCAAATTGTTTTACATTCTTCCACGGATAGGTGATTATGAACAGAATATCTCGCAAGAGACCCTGATCAACAATTTACATTTCTAATAAGAAAAAAAAACTCTACTTCTTTTCCCCCCCATACTTCTTTATTTATAGTATTATTCCCAAACCAAGGCTGTTCTAGTCCAGTTAGATACAAGGGCATGGCTTTAAGTTATTAAAGCAAATATTTGCTCCATCTTAAAAAAAATAGAGAACCAGAAGAGGAACTCATCTTTTCAATTTGATTGGGATTCCTGCTTCCCTGCTACACAATTTCCTTCCTCTTAACTTGTGAGTCCTTGAATGGGGCATGGTCACATGAACACCCATGAATTTAATTTTAGAGACATAACAGGAGAAGTCTAGAAGTTTTAGGTCTGGTCAGGAGATTGATCTCATTGATCTCATGAGTTTTATAGAATTAAAGGAACTGTAGACTTGTGTCCTACTTGATGCTTCTCTCGTGTGTGGCATAGACAAAGGATGTGTTTAACTGCTGCCAAGTTGGTCAAACATATTTCCTGTCGATCAACTTTGGTCTTGACTTGATCACCACCGCAGTACACATATTTGCCTATATTTTCCCACGTTCATTTTCACCCACTTAAAAATACAGCCTTTTCTGTATGGTTTTTTTTTTTTTTTTATTCTGTTCAGTTAGCCACTGTATAGTACATAATTAGTTTTTGATGTAGTGCTCAGTGACTCATTAGTTAAGTAGAACACCCAGAGCTCATCACAGCACATGCTCTGTGTGCTTTCAAAGAAGGAATCTTGATCAAGTGCTTGTATGGAAACAGAATGAGGGATATGAACCGAAGAAAGCCACTTAATGTGATCAGGATGGTTATAAAAATGTTTCAACACGCCAAACAGAAGAACCTGCCATACTTATAAGGAATTTAGTTTCAGCTCTAAAAAATATTTACACCCATTTTAAGTGGCAAAGTCAGTAGCCACTGACCATGGAACCATAAAACAGAAAATTACTCCCTCTTAAAGTTTTACAGGCTGCTCTGTAAAAATACAGTCAGGATCTGACTTGAAATTAACCTGGCAGCAAAAAAACCAATCTTTCCAATGACTTCCATAGCGGGGATCACATAGAGGGCTTGTAGGTTCAAAGAAAACCAGAGGGCAGCTCCTTCGAGCCAGAAATCCAGAGTGGGTGCCATTCTCCCAGACGGCCACTCCCACTTCTTCGTTTAGTGCCTGTTTATATGAATTACCAGTACTTACCAGAAAAGAGGAAAACATTTGTTGTGTATATTCTCTAAGAAGATTAGGTCAGGTACTATGTGGAGAGAAAACCATAGTCAGCAGAACCTTACTCCTTCAGCTCCTTAATACAATGGAGTACTCAGCCATGTTCCGTTTGCAAAAACTGTGGAGGAGGTCATGGTTTCTTAGAAGGGCAACGTTCTGTTTGTTTAATGGAGATGCCAGAGTAGGTTCGAGACCACCCCCTGTCTGAGGGCTGGGGCAAAGGGGACACTGCATTTTCAGAGCAGGGATGGTGCCAGAATGAGGTGAAACCTCTTCTTTAATTGATAGAATGGAGCAGGGGTCCCCTGTGGGGCAGTGTATCAAAGCTATTTCCCTCTTAAATTCATAAGAAATAAGTCCTAAATATTCTTCCAATTTTGTTCCCTTTATTAACATGTAGAGCCCCAAAATGAAAAAAAAAATTATCCTTATAGAGTAATAAACCTAGGTATCTGCCTTCCAAGGTTAATGTTATTATGAAGACAAATTGGATAGCGGCTAGGAGGTCGATCAAGCATTTGCAGTGGTAAATAGTTAAAAAGCTCAGACTTTTGGCTGCTGGGGCTGGAGGCAGGACCATTGGAAAATCATTCTAGTAGAAATGTTTGGTAAGACCGCAGTTCATCTAAGAAACTGAGTGATGACGGCAACCCCAGTGCCCCAGTGCCCTGGTTCATCTCAGTGCTGGGGGGAGTCCTGTATTGTAATGATTTGACCAAAACTTTGAAACTTTTTCTCCATAAAAGGGGTAGACAGGCTTCCACTGGGTTATTTTTCACACACTCACCTAACCTGTGTACGACTTGATGCGTGGTTTGGTTTTTATAAATAGTCCCTAAAATATTATGGGATCTAGAAGACCATAAATAGAGCTAGAAAAAGGTCGAGTTACATATAAGAAGCATGAAAGGTAATGGCCTACTTTTACAAAGTTGGTAGAAGTAGAGCTGTTGGAGAACTGCAGGGAGGTGAGTGGCACTTTGCCGTCAGCCCCGTGGTGCCCTCGACTTACCATGACGATCCCTCCCGACTGCTCTGCGGTACACATGCTCATGATCGGGGCCATGCCAATGGTCGTCCCTTGGAAATAAACCCCGCTGAGAAACAAAAAACAAAACAACTTTCTTAAATTAATACAGAATGAGGACATTTCCTAACATTAGAAATCATTTTGGTCATTCTTGCATTCCAAAAAGAAGAGCACAGACACGTGCAAAAAGGCAGAGAGCCACGGGGGGCATGTTTACAGGTGATTTGTGTCCTTAATTCCTCTCAAATGTATTTTGCATTGTGGTCCCATAATCCCTTCAGATTTTTGTTTGCAACACTCAGGCCATGACCAGTCCTGACCTTTGTACTTATGAGTTGTATCCTGCCTATTTCCGACGGATTAGAGGATCCTGCTCCTTTGAAACATGTGCTGATGGAAGTGCTAGGAAGAGTCACAGAGAATCACTGGCAACTAAATGAAATGCACATGGTGATTTACTAGATTTTCTGTTTTAGCTGAACTTGGTTTCCTGTGGACAATTACAATTAATCCAGAAACCCAAACTCTTTCAAGTGTCTTGCTAACATAGCTGGCAATAATGATGTTGGTGGAGAAATGATTGATCCTCTGGAGCCCATGCAGAATGAAAACCCACGTCGGGAGGAAGCCTCCGCACCCCCGGAGGAAGGTTCCAGTAGGGGATGTTGTGGCTTAGGTGCAGGCTTCCCCCATGTGGATTCTTAATGTGGAGTCTAATAACGTGAAGCCCTGTTTAATGCCAGTGCTCATATGCGACCCTCGTGCATTAAAAATGAAACATTGTTCGTATTTGTTGAATCTCCTTTAAATGACTTACTCATGTTACCTTGACCACATACATACATAGCCTATACATACTCTGTTTGAGAAGTTAGTTATTTTGACAGTGTTCGACAAAAGGAAGTAAGTCTATATAAAATCTTATCTGTGTATATATGTATATGTTTATCCATCCATCCCTTCCTATCATACTCATATGTGCAGTAGTTGGGGTTACAGGTTTTATATCTACATTTATATAGACCATTTTAACAGATACAATTATATATATGTGTGTGTGTATGTGTATATGTGTGTATATATATATATATATATAATAAGAGGCCAATTTATTTCCAGATGTTCAAGTTGGACAGACTCCATTTGGGAAAAAGAATTAAAACAAAATACTCTGACTCAAAATTTCTAAAATGTACTTTAAGTAGTTTGGGATTAATCAATGCATAAAATATGAGGCAACCGCAAATATCCAGGGTGGGAACAAAAACAAACAACCCCGTGAAAATGGCCAGAGTAAATTATCAGGGAATGCCAACAGCCTTAGTTCATACGTAGGCATTTTCTAACCAACTGAGCCACCCAGGCGTCCCATACGTAGGCATTTTCTAAAGTGAGGATGGGGTGAGAATGGTTTTTAACTTCCCATAATTTTTGTTTCAAAGGTTTTATTTATTTATTTGAGAGAAAGAGAGAGAGAGAGAGAGAGCACATGCACACAAGCAGAGGGAGGGGCAGAGGGTGAGGGAGAAGCAGACCCCCCCCACCCAAGAAGGGAGTGGGGCTTGACCCCAGGACCCTGAGTTCAGGACCCGAGCTGAAGGCAGATGCTTAACTGACTGAGCCACCCAGGTGTCCCATCTTCCTATAATTTTTTAAGGAACTAGATATAACTTGCCAAAGAAAAATGTCTGACCCCGAAGCTTCCAATTCAGTGAAACGAGCTGCATGAGAACATGGGAATAATAGCATCAACTGTTTAAGGGTCTTAATAAAAAGTTGTTCAATTTGGGGAAAATCTATTCCTTACCAATGTGGATGATGATAAGAATGTTTTTCTTTCAAATATAAAGGTATTTGAATATCTTTCCAATATATTATATTATAGCTCTACTTTCCCTCATTTTATTATCTTCATGACCCGATACTACTGTTGCCTTCTCCCAGCGGACTGGGGACTCCTGAGAGTAGGGAGGCTTACCGTGCTGGCCATCGCTATGTTCAAAGGACCTAAAACATACTTGCTTCCTGACTGGTGCTCAATACACACTGATTCAAAGAACGCAGACCCCTAGGGTCCTCTGATCTAGAAAGCCAGAGTCATGGCGAAACAGGAGGAGGAATGAACATTTCCTTTCTCCAGGCATCTGGCAATAATTATCCTAATGCATCATCTTCACATCTTGCATAAACATTTTTCACTAATAGTGAAAGAAAATGAGCTTTTTTTTTTTTTAATAGCCTACTCAGGACAATTTTATATTAAGACAAAGACTAGAAAGATTTGCAGAGAGGAAAATGTCCAGGTGATGAAAAAAGAAAATAAGAGATTTCTTACAGGGATAGGTTTCCTCAGGGGTTCAAAGGAAGGCTTTCCTGATGGACCCCCAGTTTGGTCAGGATCAGTGCCCCACTGATGTGGACTGGAAAGCACCCTGGTACAAGTCAGGGTGCTCTGCAGTTTTGGGGACTGCCAGGTGATGCTAAGAGGAGACGGGATTGCTGGGGTCACTCTTTAAGCAAAGCAGAGACAATGGATCCCCCTACCTGATGAGCTGGGCATTGTCATGCGATTTGCGAGGTAGAAGCTTCATCTTTCTCCAATCCAGAAATTCATGGAGGCTTGTGAACGGGTCCTGACTTATGGAGCATTTGTCGATGTCATTCCACACCTCCACGCCCACCAGCACTATCCGAATGTTCAGGGATCTGTAAAACTGACCAAGCAGACACCCTCTGGGGATCACATTCATGAGAGCTCAAAAGGCAGGGTAGAACGTATTTGCATGTTTTGAATTTCACTGGCATGGGTGAGAAAAGATCTCTGTGCTCCGTCTTTCCTGCGGCACTGGAATTTAAGAAGTATTTGCAGAGTCTGATGCAAAGTGATGTGTTCATTGCATTTCCAATGTTGTTGACCAGTTAGATGCCAAAGTTCATAGGCTTTTTTAGTATATGTGCTGCCGAAGCGAGCACATAAAGTTCATAGGCTTTTTGATGTCTGCCCTTACTTGTATGGAAGCACGCAGTTCACACGGTTCGCTGGCGATTGAAAATGTGCAGATAAATGTGTACTATCCCTAAAGTAGCTACATTATACCTAAAGACTGCCCGTGAGTAACTACTGTGGGGGAAACAATGAGGGAATTAGAATCTTTCAGAACACTCTGCCAAGGACAATAATATGTTCCTTTAAAGCAAAATGTTCTACCTAGGAGTTACTGAAAATGAATCTGCAGTAATTTTTCAACAAAGACTCAGACCTGGCTGATGTGATCACATCCCATCACTTATGATCTACCTAGAAAGTTTTAGTTAAATGCACAAATCAGTCTTTTGGAACAATAAAGCCATATGCAGAACCCTTCTTCTGGAACTTCAGTGACCATCTTCTTCACAGCCGGACTTAAGTTAGCTCACCAGCGGCATTACGGGAAGGATCTTCCAGAGGAAGTTCCTGTTTCATAGGCTTGTGAAATCAAGCTTCAGATATACACCAAAGCATCTTCTCATTGCCTGTGTGTCTCCTGTCTTTATATACTCCCGACTTGACTTCAAACTACAGCCCTTTCTCCACAAGCAGATCATCCCGGGGCAGAGGTGGGAGGAGCAGCTCTTCGGATGGTTAAGGGATAGTCTGGTCGGGGACAAGACGACCGGTCAGGACAGAAGGAGGATCTACCCACTGCCTCCAACTCTCCCGCTGCCCGCCATGTGCATTACAATGAGGAGGTGGCTCTGCGCTCGGGGCCCAGGGGGTGAGGACATGGGATCACCGGGGTGGTGTAAACTCATCGAGTGCCTGTGATGGGTGAGGCGAGTTGCAGTGGGCAATGGGCATGTCCTCATTTTCTGATACTCCAGGTAGCCCAGGAGAAAGATGTAGCAGCCCAAGTCAGGCTTCAGATGTGAGCTGGTCCTGTTTTATGCTACACGCATCTGGGACAAGTAGCAAAAGTCACAGAGGCTTCTCATTGGGTGGTTAAGTCCCATCTGGATGTGGCGAGTTAGTGGGCCATACGGTCCCCAAGTCCGAGCATCTGACGCCCGTTCTGACCCACCGGGGACAGGCTCATCGCTTCCCCTGCCTATCTCCCCTCAGTCATCTGGCGAGCATTAGGTTAGCCCAAGGCTGTGACTGGAATGCACACTACGTCACAGAATGTAAGCTGGTTGCAGTGGTCCCACCAGGCTTCAAGCAGATCACAATTACAGGCATTACATTAATAAGTTAATGAGACAATTCTCCGACCTACATGCAGCCCAACAGCTTGTTTTTAATCAAGAATTGCTTGCTTCGTGGTATGGACTTGCAAGCTCCCAGCCTAGGCTTCCTGGGCAGAATGAAGCTCCCGGACTCTTCTGGAGCTCTGGCTGCCCGTGTCCGGCTGCTGCCCTTTGGCCAGGAGACCACACTTTGCACTGGGTCAGGCAGAGGTAACAGTGATCAGGAGGCGGAAACGTCGGAGCTCCAGGGCCGAGGTCCACACCGGCGCGCTAAGCCCTAACTCAGAGCCAGATGCCCCGTGTGGGCTTCACGTGGTCACTGTGAAGGGCACACTGAGTTTGCCTCTGACAAGGACGGGTTGACTAAGGTCTATAAAAAAGCACTGTTCCTCAGAGCTAGCCTCTGTGCTGGCCAACAAAGGAGCTTATGGTGGAATGACAGGAGGGAAGCTGGGCGGGGGCCTGGCAGCAGCCTGCCCAGCCCACGCACCCCAGAATGTGGGGGTGCAGCCTGAGAGCGGCGGCAATGATTCACCCACGGACACCGCGGCAATGAGCATTTGCTTGGCTCCTGCTGTATACCAGGCTTGGCCTTGGCAGCGTGAACAGGGATTAGGATACCCTTGTCCTTGGCTCCCAAATGCTCAGAGGTCAGCAAGAGGATCAACGCTGGGGACACCTAGCTACTGAGAGAGTCCACTCCAACAGACTGAACGACCAAGAAAGGGCATGAACAGGAGGTTCACAGGGTGCTGTGCTGAGGGTCAACGAAACCTTTCTGGAAGAAGAGGGTCTGAGAAAAAATGAGTGGAGGGAAGAGCAGACCCGGTGGGATCCGACACGAGAACCGCTACCCTTCAGGCGACCAGCTTGGGAGAGGAGAAAGGAGACTCCCATGAGCTGGAAAATACCTGAAGAAATTAAAAGCACAGAAGATAAGCCTGTTCGGAAGCAGGTCACAGAGAGTCCGCGCCAGCGAACCTGCCACTGGTGTTAAGCTCTTACTGGATATGAAGTGGGACTGGTGGGGGGTGGAAGGTTACAGCGGTGAAGTCTGGGCGATCACGTACGTCCAGCGCCCCACCCTGCAAGTGAATCAGGACCCGGGAGCGCCTCCTAGTTCCTAGGCATGAGCTTTGCTTCCGGCTATGAGCATCGGACCTGCTTTCCATGTTTTACTTAAGGGGGGGTGGTTTCCAGGATGCTTCAGAATGTCACCTTTGTACTCAATGACTCCCTGGTCTTTCAGTCCGGGATGTCCTTCTCCCCCTTCCTTTGAGGCCACCCCAGCCGGCCAAGCAGTGGTTATTTCACAATGGCCAAGGAGAGCCAAGCTTTCTGCAAATGAGGAAGTTGCCTCTGGAACCGTCATTGTTTTGGGGCCGAGACACTCCGACTTGGAGAGAGACAGAGGTGAACTTTTGAACATCTGCCAGAACCCACGGCTGGTCAGGTGGCAGACTTGGGTGTGCAGAGTATCTGGAGGAGCCCGGGTCGCGCAGCACGCTCTTCAGGGTCTGGTGGGGGTGGCTGGATGGGTGTGCTCGGCCGTTCAGCTTTCTCTTGGCCAGAAACGCAAGAACTGCTGGGCTGGCAAACTCTATGGAGTCCATCAGGTCTTTCCTGAGGTATGTGGTCCTTTAATTACGAGTGCAAGTTATTAACAACCCCCCGATTGCCAAGGTACCTGGGCAGCCATGCCTTTAAATGTTTCCCTGTGACTCCAACGTGCGGGCAGGTGTGCGAAGCCCTGTGTTAGAGGGAGGGCGGTCAGCCCCAGGCAGACGGATAGCTTTGTTCTTCGGGGGTGCAGCTGGGGGCCAGCAGCTCAGACAGGTTCACGCTCTCCTTGCAAACAGGCAAACAGTGTTGTTGCTTTCCTGCCCCCAGGATTATCCCAGACTTCTGGGGTTTCCTCCTGGTCTGGATCATCTTTGCCAAGGGTGAGTTCCCAATCTCCTCATTCTCGGTGAGCAATCTTCCAACAGTTGATTGAACCAAAAGCCAATTTTGGGGTCTCAGGACGGTGGAGCTGATGTGTCACTTGTAAATGACAGCCTGCCCTCAGGGGGATTCTGGACACAACCCGGGGATACCTGGGTTAAGAGGCCTCTTGGGAGTTCTCTAGAGGGTCAGTTTCATCCTACTGGGGTTTTGACTCTAACTGGGGATACTGAGAACTCCCCCCCCCCCAAAAAAACACTGGGATTCTGGCCAGAAGAGAGCCTAGAGGGAGATGTAGCCCAAGGCTACCCCAGTCCAGACCGTGTGCATGGGTTAGCATCTCCCGGAGCTGCTCCAGGCTGGGAATTCTGTGCTCAGAGGAAGGGCAAGTCATTGTTCCAGCCCAGGACCAGAACCCGGTCTCCCTGCCAAGTCAGACGAGGTGTGTTCCATTCCCTCCACCCTGTTTCTAAACATTTACATGCTTTGAATGATTTAATTACCCGAAAAAGAACTTACCTTGTCAACGTGATTAGCAATCTCTATTAATCGCTGCTTAACTTTTTCCAGATCTTTTCCTTGCCTCTGAAACTTAATAATTTTAAATGTCAGCATTAACAACAGCAAGAATATCAATCAAATCTCATCTTCCCTGCTCCTGGAAACGTGAAGTCTTAAGCTTCCCAAACCACCCGGGACCCTCCACGGCTTACGGTGAAATGAGTTCCCATCCTGACGAGTAATTTCCCTGTCTGGGGACTTTCTGCAACTCCCTGAAATTTGCCCAAGCCAAGTGCTCAGAAGACAGTAACTTCTGCGATTTTTCCAGCCTCATAAATGATGGAGGCCGTGACATGTTTTGGCAGAGAAAACAGACAATGAGAAGGCAGTCCAAAGCCATTTTTCATATCATCAACTTGATTTTAACTTCCTCAGAAATTTCCTTTATATTTGTTTTTTAAAAACTAAACAGTAAAAGTAATAGAAGCTCATGGCACCGAGTCGAACAGCAAGGAGGAGAAGGGGGGAATGTTAATGAATCCCCTTCTCCCCTCATCTGACCTTCCTGCATGGGAACGATTCTCTGAGCAACTGTCAAGCCGGTGTCATTCACGGGTGTCGGCTGATTTCCCGAGAAGAAGTTGCCTGATTCACAACATGGACTGGAGGCAAGGAACGAATGCAGAGAAGATCGTCTAAAATGATGGTCATGGAATTGGAAACTAACTGGAGAGAAAACTAACCTAGCATCAAAGCAGGCTTCAGAAGGTAGGGTTTTCTGCTGTATACCCCCGCGGCCTGGATTCTTCAATTCATTTTGGGTCAGGAGGGATGGACAATTTTGCACCAAACTTTCCTCCCAAATGTGTCAGAATATATTCTAAAGTCATCTGCCATTTCCCCCAAGTAACTTCTTCTGGAGACCTTAGCTACAGAGTAGCTCTGCTTTTCCTGAAGTCCTGGTTTTTACTTGGTAATATCAGATACATTTACCATATTTGGTGCTCTCTAATACCAAAAACCACTTTTTTCAATGGGTTGTTGCAATGTTTTTAAGGGCTCATGGAATATGGAGTTAATCAGAACAAGTAATAACCTGCTACACATTTTCGTTTCTGTATTTATTTATTTACTTATTTTAACCAACTGTACTGAGAAGTTTGAGAAAGTTCTTACCTCCCGGTTGTCTGCTACAATAACCAGCTCTACGTACTTGGTCATCTTGAGGGTTTCTCTTTTATGCTGCCAAAAGCAAACACAGATTTGATTTCCCTTCACACCTCTCTGGGGCTTCCAGCACACTGCCTGTAACTCTGGACCCCAGCACTTTGCCCAAGGGGAGACTATCTTCACCACCGCCACCGGCAGCATCCCCCCCCCCCCACCCCGTTCCCTCTAAAAGTTCATCTCCAACCCCAACGACCTCTGTCAAACCTCCTGCCCATGAGTGACTGGTTTCCCTTTCCACGTGGGAAATCCTTAAGAAAGGAATCTGGTGAGCCTGCTGAATTGCTGACGGTGGGATCAGAACAAGTCAAGACCATTAGTCAATGAAGCAGGCACATGACGAACAAGACAAAGCCTCTGGAACAGGAGCCGGCTGACGGCGGCTCGTTCGGGTGGCACGTGGCACAGAGCAGATCCCTCCAGAAGATGACGGATTCAGTGTCTTCTCTGTGTTGCTTTCCCCTTTACGATCGAGTGTTGGGATTGAGGAAAGTGAAAGAGAATGTATTTTGAGGAGAGACTGCATGACCCTCCTGGGGAAACACTAACTAACCCGCTTCAGGCAGCTGATTTCTTGTGGCCGATCATGTAAACATCACGTCAGAGCAAAGGACGATGGCGGTCTGGAGACCAGGGGACAGCCAAGCTGATAAACGGAACAGAGTCAGATGAAGAGGTGGTGCTAGCAGTAAGACCAGAAGGAAAGGGAAGAGACAGAATAGAAAGAAACAGAGTCAAGAAAAACTAGAAAGACTGAACTATTTGCCATGGGAGCAGAGGGCGGGCGGGAGGCGGAGTGGGACAGTTGGGAGGAATGAGGGAGCTGCACATCAAGGCGCACGGATGGAGAAGATGTCGAACTCCCCCTGAACTAAAGGCAGCCTCTGAAGTGGGTTACATTTTAATCAAGTTTCCTCAAAAAAACATTTGCACTCTTCCATGAATTACTGGGAGAATCCCAAAGGCATTTTTAGGAGAAAAAGAGCAATTCATGGAGGGTGGTCTCAAAAAGCAAACATTAAAAACAAAAAAACAAAGCCTTCTGTTTCTGCAATAAAATGTGGTTGGAGGAAACCGGGGGCTGAGGTGGGCTTGGTCCTCGCCGGCGACGGCCTGGTTTCTGCGTTAACGGCACTGTTTCACGTTTAAAACTCTCATGCTCTAACCACGCTTTCAGACAAAAGCAAAAATGACCGAGGCATGCTTTGAATCAGCTTTCCAGTCACATAATCCTGAGGGACACATCTTTTATAAAACAAATCCCCGTCAGTCCGGGATCTTCCAAACAGAGTTTTACAAGAAAAATGTTTGTATCATAGCAGTGTTCCTGTTCACTGCCCAACCGTGCTGATTCATGAATTTAGGGATCCCTCAAGAAATCTGGAAACCTTATGGAGAAGGGAAAAATAAAGCACCAGAAAAGGTATAATTTCTCATACTTTTACAAGGTTATGAGAAAAAAAAGTCAAGCTTAGTGACTACGTGGTGCAGGCTTGCTTCCTGGTGATAACCGCCTACTCAGAGAGGAAGAAAGATGAACCCCAGTGGTACCCACTGGTGTCCACAGAATGAGCCACCTTTAAAAGGGGCGAAGATCTTACCCCTTTTCCTTCTCGAGGTGTGAAAGAAGCTGATGTCTCTGTCTGTCCCCTCCCCACCCCCCGTGCCAACTTCCCGATTAACCATGAACACATACAGCTAATCATACAAAAGAACATAGAGCTCTGTGGCAGAAAAAACCCAATTAATCTCCCCTTGAAAAACCCGCTGAAAGGGCCTTGGTTGTTTAGATGTTTATACCTTTCAGACCACGAAGGGGTGAAATAAATGATTGGGGGATTTTTCCAAGTGACCTTGGATCACCGTTTAGAAAATACACAATTCCAGATAATGAAAACAAACACATGAACACAATTTTCCTGTCTCTGCAGTTTTCAGAGAAGTCCAAACTTTCTCATGAATTCAGAGAAATGCAAGCTCAGAGAGCAGCCTAACCACATAATAATAAAAAACCATGGGGGAGGGGCCGGCTCATGGCCGCGAACATTCATTCTTCCATCAGCGGCACACAGAGAGGCTTAAATTACCTCCACATGACTTCGACCTATCTGGGCTGTCCGGTTAAAAAGAAAAAAAGAAATCGTATTTAAAATTTTTGATATGCAGAGCAACATTTGAAACTGGTGGCTTGACTGAATTTTCATTTTTGGGGTTATAAACAAAAGCCCTTCCCCAAACAGATAGGAGCAATAGCGTCTGAGGATGGCCCAGTGGTCTCCGTTCCAAGGCGGAGACCGAGGCGTTCTCGGAGTCTTGCTCAAGAAGGAACGAGTTCCCAGGCCTCTCAAAGTTATCACAGCCAAGTTCCCAAAGACAGGCTATCCCCCGACAGGCTGCAGAGGAAACTCTGGCACGGGGGCCTTAACCCAGCCCAACTCAAGTCAGAAAAGCAAGTCGAGATTAGGATTTCAATAAACGCTTATCATACCTCCTCCCTCCTCTGGACCAGACTCTGTGTATCTTTTATGCACCCCACAGATATCTACGATGGCTCTCTCTGTGTGTTTGGCACTAGGTCGGGTGCTGGGGACAGAGGGACAGACGAGAAACCCAAGGTCCCGGACTCATGAGGCTCGCATTCCAGGAGGGGTTAGGAGACAGGGTGACAATAAAAAAATCAACAAAAATAAAGCTTAGTCTGTAGAAGGGGCAACAATAGACATAAACAGCGTGTGCAAGGAGAATAAAGATGGGGGCGTGTGATGAAGGCAGCTGCAGCCCGAGGATGAGAGGTCTGGATGTGTGCGGGGATCAGTGTTCAGGTAGATGGAACAGCAGCTGCAGAAGTTCTGAGGCTGGGAGGCCTTGGAGTGTCGTGGCAACAGGCATGATGGCTGCATGGTCTAGGGAGGGAGGGAGGAGTGTAGATGAGCTACGGATGGGGAAACTGTGGCCAGGACAAGGAGGCTGAAGCATCCTCCAGTGACCTGAGCGCAACGGGGAGCCCCTGCACAGAAGCACGCTGGCTGCTGGGAGAATGGATCATGGGAAGACAGTAGTGGAAGCCAGGAGTGCGGGTGATTGCCGGTGACAGTTTGGGACAGGAACCGTGGAGATCGGCAAACAGACTCCAGCTGGGTGTGATACAACCAGCAACACAAGGACCGCAACAATGAAGCCGGGGCCCATGCCTCTGTAGGTGGCCAGATCAGCAAATTAAATGAATCCAGTTTGGTTTGATTTTCCTTTGAGTGAAAAAGGGTCTCTGTCGGCTCCCGTGAGGCCTCCTCTGAGGCCACTTTGTGAATATTTATGAGCTGATCCCTGGTCTTTGCCTGCCAGGCCCTCTCTGCCGTCCTGCCACTGGCTTGTGCAGGGGTCCGGGGGTGGGGTGGGGGTGAAACACACGGATCACACCCGCGTGGGATACGGCCCCCGGGGCCCCACTGATGGGCGAGCTGCACAAGCAACCGGCAAGAGAGACAGTGAGCGGGAGGACGGGCTCCGCCTGACGGACTGAGTGCGAACAGGGGCGCGGGCAGCACACTGCAGGGTGGTCCGCAAAGCCAATGGCGGCGGCAGCTCTGTTACTCATTGATTCAGAGTTTCAGGGGACGTAAGTGTCAACAGGAATCTGCACCTGGACAGTTTGGGGGCTCAACTCACGCGGAGGGAGGCTCGGAGCTCAGGGCCAGAGAGGCCATGGCACTGAGCAAGGTCTGGGAAGGGGCAGCCAAGGCAGCGCGAGGAGCTGATTCGGGCGCTCGGGGCAGGTGTGGGCGCGCAGGTGGTCAAGTGCGAGAGGTGGCAGCCGTGCCCGCTGGAAAGATGGAGGCCACGTGGTTCCGGCCCCTTCCTGATGCTCAGCTCTGCTCAGGCTTGGCACAGGCTGTAGACTCCCGTTGCCGTGACTGTCTTCCACCGAACGAACGGGAGAGGCTGTCTAGGAATCGGAAGCCATCGCATAGGCCCATCGCAGAAGGGCTGTGTTTGGGGACACGTGGCAGCCGGAGCGAACCCGGCTTCCTACAGGAAGTATTGCCTTTTCCATTTGACTCATAATTACCCACGCTAATGGAGGGGAACCACAGCACAGATAATCCCCAAAGAAGGGGTAATTCAAACATAATTTACATTTGCCTTTGGGAGGCATTATGTGATTTTTCTCCCGCAGTGAATTTCCCAAGCCTTCGCCTCTCTCTGGCTCAGGCCAGTGTTAGAATCAGTCTGCCTTCTGGCCCGGCTCCTTGATGGAAGGAAGGAGCATGGAGAGTCAGAGGGCGGCTGGGGGTGGGGGGCAGGGCACTAGGGAGGGGTGGGGAGGGGGGACTCCGGGACCCTGCAGAGGCGAGGTCACATTACAAGGCCATGTGACCGCAGGCACCCTTCCAGGAGCCACTTGGGTTCTCACTCAAACCCAACGTAGGGCCTTGTAAAAATGACAAACCATAGCTCGAGCCTGTATTACTGCCGGTGCAAACCCCGAGCGCTGATTTATTCCTGCTGCTCTGTGAAAGGAAACGCAAATATCTGCAGAAAAACCTCAGCCTGCAAACCAGGCTTCGCCCTGGTGAACATTCCGCGGGGGCAGAAGATGCGGGCGGAAGGCGGGCACGGCTGCTGCATCGCGGGAACAGGAGGAGCCCGCAGCAGCCGCAGCAGTTACATTGATTTTTTTTTTTTTTTTTTTGAGTGTAAAATCAGGGGGTGGGAGTGAGGCAGGTGCGTGGCCTCCTTACGCTCACTGGAGTCGCTGTCCCAAAGCATGTGGTCTCCCATTCCAATCCCCAAGGAGTCCCCTTATTTAAGAATCACGTTTCATATCGTTTTCGTTGTGTAGATGTACTTTGTGTCATATTTTTCTCTTCCACTGAAACAATCACAAGGAGTTTTAGAGAAAAACGTTGAGGACAGAGCTGTTGCCTTGCCTTTTCAATTTAAAGGTTCATTTGCACCCCAATGTGCGTTATTAACAAAACAACATTGTTATTCAGGCTTTGCGCTCTCTTCTCTGAGTCGGGACTGGAAATTACGGTGCCAGCCACCGTCCCAGACAGCCAGAGGCTTCGTTAAGGAACTAAAATACGGCTGGCAAGCAGACACGGAGCCTTGTACTTCTGCATGAAACGGCAAACGTATTCGGGTGTCACTTAAACTGTCAAGTTATAAATCTCACAACGTGGGCCCCGTACATTCAACAAGGTGATCCAAGACAAGCGCCTTGAAAACAAAATGCGAATGTCCTCCTTGTTTGTGACTGGAAAACCTACAGCGTAATCACCTCTTCTCTCAGGTCTGGGATGAAGGCGAGAGTGTTGGAAGAGTAAAATAAACCTGACCTGGGACCGTGGAGGCGGGTCTCTGTGATTCCAAGTCTTCAATCTGTCGCTCTAAAATGGGTGGGAGGGGGGAGAAAGGCAGGACGAAACTCTCTCGAGCTCTGTTCACGTGTGTGTGTGTGCGGGGGGTTCAAGCTCTGATCCCTGGGTCTCCACTCCTGAGTATCTGTGTCAAGGTGGGTCACCGTCCCAGACGCGTCTCTCCCCCGCCGTGTGAAGGGCACGGGGGGCAGCGCGCACCCGCCGTCGGAAACCTTGTGAGCAAAGTAGAAAATAGAGGACAGCAGGGTCACACAGGCAGATCGCCGGGACAGGGAGAAACAATGAAACGGAATTGAAGGTTAGGGAAACACAATTCACAGGTGCGAGGGAAGTTTTACAAATGAGAAGAAAACATTTAGGATCATGTTTCCTGTTTGAACGCGGAATAAAAATGATGAGGAATGAACAAAGAGGAATAATCTGTACGCCGTACTGAGTGTTAAGTCAGGAAAGAGGAAATGTGCTGTCTTTTAAGTGGAACCTTGAAGAACATGTCTCTAGACCACCCAGTGTTAGCACAGTTGACATCGTATCTATGAAATCCTGATGCCTTGTCAACAGAGGAACAGGAAAGCCAGAGACGAAAATCAGGAAATTGTTCAGAATTTCCTATCTGGTTGCACTCATTCCAAGTCAGGGCCCCCAGCCAAATGTGGCTACCCTCACTCCTTTTTTAGAGTGTTCTACGGCTGGGGCGCCTGGGTGGCTCAGTGGGCTCAGCCTTCTGCTCAGGTCATAGTCCCAGATCCCGGGATCGGAGCCTCACATAGGCTCCCTGCTCAGTGGGGAGCCTGCCTCTCCCTCATCCCTTGCCCTTCCTCCCCACTCATGCGTGTGCTCTAAGCTCTTTCACTCACTTTTTCTCAAATAAGTAAAATCTTAAAAAAAAACAAAAACAAAAACAAGAGTGTTCTGCTGTGGCCTGTGGCACCCAAGTAATACTGGACATAGAAAGGTCAGGCAGCCATTTGGGGTGGAGGTTTCCTGATAATGTACCAGAGAGTACCAGAGCCCCTGTGTTTCTGTCTGCTTAGCAGGCAGGAAGATCTGTGGCCTGGGCTTCACCAGGCAACGACTCTTCCCCCTTCTGCGGCAGAAGGAGAGAAGTTTGATGAGCAGAGCCAGGAGCAGGTGGCCAGAAAACACGGGAGTGTTTGGACAGTCTCAGGAAGGAAGGAAGGACAGGCACGGGCAGCAGGGACAGTAAGCAACCCTCCTTAGCCACACCGTGTGGCCAAGATTCCATTCACCTCTGCAGGGGCACGCAGGCAAAGACTGGGGATGTTATGCAAATCATAACAAAGACCCCAGCTGTACAACGGACTTGCTAATATAGAAGGCTCCACATTGTCTTTCTCCTGCTGAGGAAGGGGAGCTGCATTCTTGTCTTGTTTATCATTGTGGGTGCAGTGGTGCGACCCTGGATCTATTCCACAGTAGCTTCTCACTGACCACAGTGAGTGGTAATTTTGTCGGCCTCTGAGCCAGACTTTACGCAGCACAGTCTGAGGAGTCTGAGGCAGCCATTTGCAAAAACAGTGATGGAGGTTTCGGTAACAGTGATGGATGCTGTGCGCACAAGATATCGCCCACTCCAGATCCCCCCACACAACATGCAGACAACGAAACTTCTCCAGCTGTCTTCGCCCTGGAGCCCCCTAGCTAGAGCCCCCACTCCCCGGAAGCATGACCCTGATTCCCCCCTACCCTTCTTGGCCACGTCCGGGAGGGTGGTGGGAGCCAGTTCCCTGCAGGGAGCGCAGACGTGCTGTGATGTGACCCGCAGGACCCCCACGTGCCCTTCAGCTTCTCCACCGGGAAGAGCTTGTATTTGTTTGTTTCACTTTCCATTGGTTCCAAGATATAGGTGCTATTTTCAAATGTAATAAGTCCCCTGTTGAAGAAGAAATAAGAAAAAAAAAATATAATTTTAAGCGTAGTTTCTTGTTTATGGCCAAGGCTCTGTTCTTAATGAGAGAAGAAATACAAGGAGAAAAGCCAATTTATTTATATTCTCAGGTTTTTAATTGGGAAGGACATTTCTGAGCCACATGTTTGCATGGATTCATCTTGCAAATGTTTTGAAAACAAGTCTGGGAAATGTTTTGTTTCAAGTATTTTACTGTAAAGAGTTGACTGTGTTTAGCCTCTATGTGTTTTTTTTTTTAAATTTTGATTTATAATTTTTTTCTTCTCAAAGATATATTTCTGGGGAAAAGAGTTGAGAGATGTTTCATCTGCTTAGAAAGTAACTCTATCTGAGTTAGCAGATGGGAAGGGAAATCTTTTTCTTTAAAGGAAAATCCTTGCATGTGAATTATTCAGCCCGATCAACTACGCTTCCTAAATATTTGAAAGGATTCTGATAGGAGGTTGAGTATAAACCTACACTTATTTATGGGAGCCGTGAATAAAGGAAGCTGTGTAGGCGCACGAAGCATTAGAACTGCTTCTGGAAGGCTGAGCTCTGCCCTCTGCTCTGTGTTAAAGTTGGATCACTCCACATAGGAACCACGACTACTGGGAGATGTCCCAGCCCCGAGGTTGGCGAGGCAGCCTTCAGAGTCTGGCAGTCTGGGGGTAAGCTCTAGGTCCGTGACCTTGACCTCTTTGAAGCTTGGTTTCCTTACCTGGAAAATGGGACTGTAATACCTATTTCTCAGGGCTGCTCTGTCATCCAGTTAAAACTTTTAGCCTGTGGAGGCCATAAATCAGTGTTTAAATGGGAGTTTAAGTCCTCTTTGTCATTAAAAAGGGCACATCCATGGATGAGGCTGCTGTTAACATGTTATTCCAAATACCAAACTCGTGACAATTTCAGGAAGATCTTGTGTTTTGATAACACGTCTGCCCACAGACGAGCCATTCATGACTCCCTGACGTGAAACAGAGCAGTAGTATGATAAATCCACTTCTGGGAATGAGAATAAAAAACCTTTGAAGTAACTTTTAGATTTGGGTATAAAAGTTTAAGTTCTTTTAAAAAAATAGACAAATGTGCTGAACATTCCACCTTGTAGAGACAGACAGTGGTATCAGGCCATGGACCACAGTGCTTGTCTGACCTAGGCAGTGTCTGCTTCCCAGAAACGAGCAGAGCTAACCCAGAGGTGTCAGCCTCCTTCAAGTGATGGGGAACATTGGCCTACTTGATGGTTTTTGTCTCTCTCTTTTCCAGAGTGAGACAGTAAAGTATTTTAACTTAAAAGGCTCTTTTTGATATTGAAAGATGGATTTTCTTTGGAGAAATGGCAATTTGAGTAATAGTAAACTGGCAGTTTTAAGACTTCCCACATAATAACGGAAGCTTCTAGGGAACTTCCATTCTTTAGGCAACCACCGTCTCTCCACTAGAGAAATGCCTCACATTTTCGAGTGAGACTTATTGCACTGTAAGCCGACATGTCTAACATAGTAAACCTTAACCTTTTTTGAGACATGAACCCTTTTACACTCTCCCTTGAAAAATACACATGTGTGTATATTGCAATATTTTGCAGATAATGTCTGAAGACTGGGAACTATGGATGAGGTTCAGGGGCTCCAGGTTTAGGGCAGCAGCTCTAATAAATAATTTATATTGCATCAACCCAAGGACTTGAGCCTGCCTTTGTCCTTAAGACATAGCTGAAAAAGTTGGTTTCTCCATCAGTTTTCTTCAGAAAATTTCAGCCTTTTTCCAAAACAGGGACCTTGTGAAATGTTCCCTTGTCATTCATTATTGTTTATTACAGTCATTCACTCATGTTATGCCTATCGTTCCAAGTTTAGCCTGTGTGCTGTGGAAGCAAGCACCGTCCTATGTTTCTTGAAGGCCCATTTTATTTAGTTGCTCTTAAATTTTAATAGAATGATGGGATTTCAATACTCAAATAGTATGGAAGGAAGAGTAAGGAGTCAAGTGTGTATTTGGAATACAAATGGTGAGCAAATCCTCTCTACTCAGTTCATTGTTATTCAGCTGGTTTGCTCTATCAGTCCTATGTAATGAAGTTATAGACAAAGGCAAAGAGAAAGATCTTGCCCGGGATGCCTGTGCCCCAACTCATGTCTTTGTGTGTCTCTAGCAGATCACATGGACATGACTTTGGCCATCAACTCTGTTGGGGTGGCTTGTATCTCTTCTTAAAAAGTTCTTTGTGAAATAAGACTTAGATTTCTCAGTTTGGAATGGGTAACAGGGGATTTTTGTTTATTAAAGTTCATTTTAAATAGCCTCAATTAAGAAAGAGTACTTAAAAATGATAGGCCAAGGGAATGTGGAAGACAGACACCCTTGAAAGGAATATATGGATTTGCTAAAAAATCGACCTTCCTGTCCTAAAACAAAGATGATACCAACATTTCATTTGATACCGCAACGTTTTCTCTTTTGCGTTAGCGTTAAGTAGGCTGGACGCTCACAGTAAAACATGTCACTAAGTTGTAATCATGAGAAACAAATTACTGAAAAAGTTTTTCTACTTAATGGAAAATTTTTAGAAATTGTTACTTAGTCATAAAAATGTTCTCATATCTCCTTTTATCTTTCAAGTCATCCAAAGGCCAGATGTTGAGAAACTGGGGTGAAGGCTCTCCCTTCGCTCAGAACAATTGGCAGCCTGTAGGACAACTTAATTAAATAATTGCTTTGGACTGTCGTGGGTATAATTAATCATTTAGCCCTAGAGATTGCTGGAAACAACAGTGGACACAAAATTCAAGGATTCAGGGTTGCTGAGATGTAAAATTTTGATGTTCTCACAGCCCTTGCTGGCCCCAAGCTAGATAAGCGAGTGTAATTTAAGTGGAATGTCAAAGATATTTAGCTGTAAACTTAGATTTGGAAGTATCTCAGAGTATGGAATTTAAACCCAGCAGACTTTGAAGTTGGGGTTCTTTCCCCTTGCCAGAGTGGGGCAGAAAAATGAAGACCCCAGGTACCTTCTCTAGGGGGACATTAGGAGAAGTTGGGAGGATTGGGAGGATGCTGGAGGGTACGGGACCGGCCAGCATGGCGGGCAGTGGACTGGGTGTAGTTCATGGTGGAAGAAGAGAAAACGGGGGTTGGGGGTGACGAGGGCCACTCCGATGGTGCTCTGCCCGGGCTGTGCCCCTTGCACTAATCACCCAGTGGATCTGCACACGGTTGCAGCTCTGGGGATTGTCCCCACTGTCCAAGGCTGGTGGGAGGCTGGAGGCAGAGCTGGGACCTGTGTGCCCCAGCCCTGCACCTTTCAGCCATCCAGCGCTCCGGTCTCCCCCTAGCGCTCTTCTGAGAGGGGTCTGTACAAGGAGGAGCACAACGGGGGAGAAAAAAGTCAGAGGAAACAGGTAGCCTTCCTTTACATTGTAAAATCCTATCATTTTTCCTTCAATAGAAACTGAGGGGAATCTATTAAAATTTTAAGTTGACTTTGTGAGCTTTCAAAGTGAAAACTCAGGAGGCCTGTATTTCCTCGAGATAAGTTTTTGTTTTTCTCAAAATTCAGTTTTTAATCTCCAAAGCAACAGTGCATCAGGCAATAACATGGCTTAATGTGGCTGTCCTTATTACAATTTTTCTTGCTACCCCAAGGCAAGCTGGAGAGAGGCATGGATTTTGACTACCTGTAATAAGGTAACGATTAGAATATATGAATTACCCGGACTAGCTCCATGTTCAATTGCTAATTGAATTTTCTTACAAAAAAAAAAAAAAAAAAAAAAGACTTTTGGTCTCAATACCAGGCTGCCAATCATCAGTTGGAAATGCGGTTGGCATGAAATCTAATTTCAGCTCTTTCCTGGGGGAGCCCAGGGGTAAACATAATCTCCCACCGCACTTACGCTGGCTACAGCGATGGCGGCGGTTAGTAGTGAACACGCAGGCACTGGAGGGCTCACTGCCAGCAAGTAATTTCCATGGGTACGACTCATGGACGATCAAGACAAATTTGCATTGTCCCCTACTACGTGGGAAGCCCTGGGCGGGCTCTGGTAGAACCACAAAGACATCTCACCACGGTTCTCATTTCAAATGTAATTCATACCAGGGTCTGGGAGGCATATGACAAGAGAGGTAAAATGTTAGACTATTATAAAAGATTCTAATAGTAGTTGGGACTGGCACATCAATACTAATAATAATAATAACAGCAGCTTGGATTTATGGAGGCACCGCCCGCTGAGCCAGGCTCCTTTTTAAAAAGAACAGTTGATCGAGAGATGATTCAAATACCATTAAGTTCACTGTTAAAGCAGGCAATTCAGTGACTTTTAATACATTCGATGAGATGTGCCAACATCACCACTGACTCTAGAACATTTTCATCACCTCTTCAAAAACCATGTCCCCGCTATCTGTCACTCCATGGGCTCTCCTGCCCCATGAGCCCGGCTTCTGAATCCTCTGTTTTCTCTAATAATTACAGCAATCCTTTCAGAGCAGGTATCATAAGCCCCTTTTACTAAGAGGATACCAAGGCTAAGAGCCCGAGGTCACTGTGATGGGTGAAATCGTGTTGCCCAAAAGAATATGTTTGACTCCCAGCCCTTGACCCTGTGAATGGGACCCTTGGAAATAGTCTTTGCAGATGGGGTCTTGTTAAGATCTCAAGATGAGCTTCTCCTGGGCTGACAGTGGGCCCTAAATTCAATAACATGTGCCCCCTTCGAGAAAAAGGAGAAGACAGAGACATAGTGGGGAGGCCACGTGAAGGTGACAGCAGAAACCTGTGACGGGGTGACCAGCCAGGGCAGGCCGGCGGTGGCCAGTAGCCACTCGGAGTCAGGAGTCAGGCATGGGGAGAAGCCTCAGTCCAATGCTGAGGACTCCTTGACCTCAGACTCCCGGCCTCGAGAAAGGGGACTATACATTTCTGTGGCTCTTGGCCCCCAAGCATGTGGTGACTTCTTCTGGTGGCTCTAGGACTCTCACACAGTCACCCAGCTGGTCAGCAGCACAGCCAGGACCGCCCAGCTGTGGACCTGGCCCCCGAGCCATTCCCTCCTCCACGGCCACGCTAGGGTGGGCCCTCTCTCCTCCGCACCAAGGACTCCCTCTGAGGAGGGCACGGCTGAGTTCTGAATGCAAAGTCTGCCCACGGGCTGGACGGTCAGCTCGGTGCTGACTGAAGGAGCATCACCCACCACCCATGCAAAATGGGGGGCCCTGCGGGGAGTTTTGGAGGATGGGGACCTGGAGGGTGGGGAGCACGAAGGTCCAGGTGAGCGGCCTTGAAGGAGCAGGAGCCAGGAGAAAGTGCAGAGTGCGCAAACACCCCACGCACACGAGGGTGTGGGCGAATGGCCGGTGGGGGCCGTGGAAGGAAGGTGGGCACAGCATTTGGGCTTCCTCCTCTGTCTCCACCCTTCACCTTGGCTTTGGCCTTGGCTGCCCTGCGGCCTCACTGCAGGCTCCACACCCTCCATGCGGACTTAAGGTGCCTCTTGCTCACACTTCCAACTCCCGCCGCCCATGCTCTGCCCTTGCTGTCCGCTCCTTCCTCGGCCTTTCCCCTCCCCGACCCGGGGGGGGGGGGGGTCTCTACGGATCCGCAGGCTCCTTCCGTGGAACCGGGGGTGCCCGGCCCTCTGGCCTGTGGGATGCAGCTGCTTCCAGGCTAGGGCCATGTTCTGTTCCTCCGGGCTCCCACCCAACGGCCTCGCACCGTTCCTGCCGCAGCCCCCTGGCGGGATCGACGTTCCAGGCCGATGCAAGCTTCCGCCCAGCCGACCTTCAGGACGGCCCGGCATCCCGGTCCCTTCCGCGGGTCTCCGGTTCTGCGCACGCCCACGTCGCAGCTCTCGCGACACGGTGCCCACATGGCTTCTGGCTGCTTTCCACACCCAGGGAGGATCTTCCTCATTCGCAGTGGTTTTCCCGGCCCGGCACCAGGACTGGCATGACCGGCGGGGGATCGGGACGCGAGAAGCCGGCCCGCGAGCGGTTGCACACACGTGTGAGTGGGAACGGTGGCACACGGGTGTGAGGGAGCAAGAGGCTCTGATCGCAGGCTGCAGGAAGCCCTGTGGCTCCGCGTGCGGGGGTGAGGGCAGGACTTCTGTTATGAGCAGGCAGTGTTTCTGAAACACGACCTTCTGGAATGTGCAAGATGGCTGTGAAAGGAAGGGAGGAGGCAGGAAGCACGGGTGGGAGGCAGCTGAACAGTCTCGGAGCAAGGGTTGGGGGGGGGGGCAACGCGGAAGTCTGCGGGGTCTGCGGGAGCACCAGCGGGGTCATCAAAGGTCACCACGGGCCAAGCTTTGGATCGAGAGATGGGCTGGACCTTCCGTGGAAAAGCGGTAGGAGGAGAGCCCATCTGGGGACTGAGGAGTTCAGATTTGGACGCTTTGGCATTTGAGGCAGAGTGGGGCAGGGAGCGCTGACACTTGACCTTGGGCGACCTTCAGGATGGACACCAGGGCAGACCAGCAGACAGATCAGTTGTGATCCCAGCACTGGTTTCCACCAATGTTCCCACAGGACCACGAACGCACGTCTCCTCCTCCTTCGGAGGAGGCCAGGACAAGAAGCAGGGCCAGAGGTGGCAGGTGTGGCCAGAGGGCTGAGGGCAGGTAGCGGAGGCCAGGTCCTAGCCTAGAAGCTGAGGGAGCAGAGGGTCTCAGTGCAGAGCTCAAGGCCGAATTGACTTTACCTCCTCTCTAGCCCATTTCTTCCTTAATATGACCTTAGAGATGTTTTAAAAATTTGGACTGGCCAAGGAATGCCTGGGTGCCCGTCGGTGAAGCTTCTGACTCTTGACTTCGGCTCGGGTCATGATCTCAAGATTGTGGGATCGAGCCCCACATCTGGCTCTGCCCTCAGCACTGAGTCTACTTGTCTCTGTCCCTCGGCTCCTTCCCCATTCTCTCTCTCTCTCTCTCTCTCTCTCAAATAAATGAATTACTTAAAAAAAATTCAGACTGGCAAAGATTGTCACTGACCACTTAATGACTTGGGGAGAGCATGTTTTCTCCACTGAGGTTGCCTGAGCACCTATAACTTTCCAGGTTTTAGGCTGAGCCCAGTGCCCCGCCTGCCTGGAACTCACGGTCTGGCAGACAGGAAAGGGAATGCAAGGTCAGCTCTGTGCGCCTGACTTTCTGGCCCGTTAGGCCACTTGGCGGCAGGCCATTTAGGTTGAGCTGTGAGATCTGATAAAAAACCACACCCATCCAGGTGAGGGACCTGGAGTGAAGGCGTGAGGGGCCAGGAAGGCGGTGAGCCATGGCGCTGGACGTGGGGGCCTGCGGGAAGCCCGTGGCTCAGTTTCCAGCCTGCCTTGCCCCCTCTGTCTGCTCTTCCTCCTAGGTTCCTTCCTCCTCTTACTTTATCAGCGGAGATTTCTGGGTGAGTTTTTCAAATGGGTCAATTCAACTTGTCTGTTAAATTGTAAATAATAAAATAATAATACAGTATAAAAGCAGAACTTTTTTTTTTCTTTTACAATGGTTGCCTTTCCCTTAAATTGCAAATGATTATTTTCATTATAATGGTTATTTCTGACTCCATGGACCATAACGCTGGTTAATTCTTTTGAAAAATAAATTGACTATTTTTCAGTAGTATGGGACAAGTGTATTCATTCCTACATTCTGTGCGATATTTGATTTCATCATATAAAATTTGGTGCAGCAAACTTTGTTTATTATACAGTTTAAAGGAACATAATAATATATGTCCTCACTGGGGTAACAAAGAGACTTACATCTGAATATTTATATGCAACTGAATTTCTGAAAACATTTTGTGCTGTCTCTCACATCGAAGGCGAGTGCTGAGAGCTCCAGGCACTACAAGCAATGTATCAGAAATGTTCCCCATCGTGAAGGTCCTTACAACAAGGTATACGAACAGAGCGAGGAGCCTTAACGCAGGGGTGTGAAGAGATGTTTATAAATCACCTGCTCCGTGGCAGGAAAGGGCTGCCTGTGACGGTGCAGACGAGGCAGGGTTGATCTGCATGGGGAGAATCTTTGGGAGGCAGGGACGGGCCTTCATGCAGGACACATCATTTGATTTGTTGAAGCTTTTAAAGCCAAATGGAAGGCAGAGAGAGAAGCATGTCCCAGGCAGAAGGACAGCAGGGACAAAGACGAGGAGATGCATGAGGAATGCTCTGGAAACAGCTAGAAAACAGTGGAATTGGGGTGGGGGGGCTTCCTCAAGGTAGAGCTGTGCCTTCCCGTGGCTCTGGTGAGCATCACAGGAGAACACGCAGAGGCGCATAAATGCGGGAGATGCCTCTTTCTTGAGACAGAAGCTGTGCCTTGGAACAGCGTCGCATGGTGTGGGGACCAGGCTGCCGATGGCGGAGCCTCCGTCAGGAGCTCTCACCATGGTGGTAGTAACACCGCCCCACCCTCAGGGAAGCAGAAACCGTAAGGATGATGAGGAAGAAGGTCTGGCCCCCACCGTGTGTCACCACTACCCCAGGGGACACGTGTGTGTGCACATGTGTGTACATGCATCTGAGAGAGTGTTAGTATGTGTGTGTAAGTCCACAAGTGCGAGTGTGCCAGCCACGGGACGATGGTGAACGACAGTGTAAGTGTGCCTGCACGTGAGGACGGAAGTGCAGGCATGAGGTGTGAGTGCGAGTGCGTGCACGCTTTGTGCTCAAGCAGCTTCAACCCCATTTAAGAGTGAAATCAGTATTACAACCCGTCCTAGTTTACAACTCGAGATACCAGTGTCTCAACTATGGAGGGAACGTTGGCTTCAGTCTGTTAAACCACCAGAGGTTCCTTCAGAAATTCCACCTCCTTTTAACCACTGAGCCTGCCGGGGATGGGAGAACACGTGGCTAATCCCAGAAGTGGAACCAGACGTCTGTCCTATGACAGAACACGAACACAGCAGGGTGGCACCTCTAGGGAGGGAGCAGACTTCTGTCCCCAGCTGGGTCCCTGTGCAGTGCTGTGTGGGGGAGTCTGTGATGCCCACGGGGATGGTGTGGGTTAAGGGCTTACGGGTAGGGGACGTGAGGCACGAAGCAGGGAGAGCAAATGAGAGTCCAGAATGTCAAAGGAGAACCATGCGTCTTTGCACTGGAACCATGTGACGAGGACTGAGCCCGTTTTGGGGACACATAGGCTAATGAGGACTGAGCATTCTGGAGAGACGTGTGAAATAGCAGAAAATTAACTTACACCTGAACTTTGCCTTTGACCTGGAGTCCTCTCAAAGTAAGAACAGACTCCACGGCTGCACTCATTTTTTCCACGTTGCACTCCATCACCCCCTCTAGTAAAGAGCTGTTCCCTCTTTAATCCTGCTGGGATCTTTATGCTTTTCTTTCTCCTTATCTTCTCCACCTCAAGCTTCAAATGAAGAAGGCAGACTTGCTTGCTTCCTTCCTCTCTTGTCTCTTCCAGGACCGAGTTTTTCCTAGCTGCCCACGTGTGAACCAGTCTTTCTGAAGCTGTGCAGGACGTTCCTTCCCGGCACTTTCTCTGCAAAGCTGTAATCTGATGGGCTCTAATGAATGTGTCCCCTAGGACATTTGGGTTTCCCCCACACATTCCTAGATCTGAGTATGCTTTTGGATCACACCATACTGAACAGAATTTTTTTTTTTTTTAAACAAGGCTTAATTTTTATTTGTTTAGAGATAATGCTATTGCACACTCACAAGACTGCAGTGTCGTGGGATAAACACCTTTTATATGCACTGGGAAACGTGAAAAAAATGATTTCCATAAAAAATATTAATTAATGAATTATGTGCTTTATGGTGACATTTGCATTATTGTGGTGGCCTGGAACTAAATCTGCCTGCCCTGGGCCCTGATGGCACCAATTTCCCCCTCCTCCCTCCAGGCAGGCCCAAGAGTGGGAACAGCTCCCCCTGTTGTTAGCATCTGGGAGTCTCCCTCTGCTTTTTGCCTTGCTTTCTGCTTCCACAGCTCCCAGGAACAGAGCATCTATCTGATATATTGGGCAATTCTCCTTTTGTGTATATACGAACTAGGTATATTTTGCATATTATACAAACTGTGTGAACATCATTTCTTTCTCTCTTTAAAATTGTTTTAAAAATTGGCATCTTTCTTTACGGTTCTATTACTCTCTGTTACCGCCAAACTGACTAAAAGTGCCTTGTAAACCGCATGGGGGAGGTCTTTTTGCTTGCCATCTCTGAAAAACTTTTATTTTCGCTACATAAAATTGAGAACTGTCTAAACATTTAGCAAACAATATCTTAAACAAAAGGAAAAGAGTTTTAAAAAGTTAACAAAGGGAGAAAAAATTGTAACTTTAAACTCTGCTAAGATAATCAAAATTTTATGAAGTTGGAATAGGAAATTGTTGTTTTAGGGTTTTCTTTTCCCCAGTTTTTCAAATCAAAATTTATTCAGATACATATTAATTTACTTGTGCAGATGTCTAATACAAGCTTATGTGTATGAAAACAGCACACAAAAATGTTCATGCCATAGAAAAACGTTCTTAAAAAAAAGTTGATTATTTTAAATGTTTGTATCCATGCCAAATTTTGATAATTGTTAAAGTAACTGGAGATCTTTAACTTAAATCTTTAACTTAATATTTTCTAGTTCTAGAGGGTCTGGTGAAAATAATACATCTGTAAGAATTATAGGAAATGACACTTTAATGGAAAAATACTATCTGAAAACTATAATGCTAAATCTACTTGAATAAAAGCAATTGTACTATCAATTAAATAACTATCTAACTATCTAAATAATACCTAAACTAAAAAGAGATAAGTCAAAATAACTTTAAAGACAGAAAACACATGCAGATGTTATGCTGTGGTTGTGGGAGTTCAGGACCGGCCTGCGGTGAGCTCAGTCAAATCCGCAGGGGTCTCTGGTGGTGTGGCCCAGCTGCCTGGGCCCTCAAGTCCTGGCTCTTCTCCTTCCTGGAGGTGCTGATGATCCAGGGGTTCTCTGACACTACTGGGCCTCTGTGGGCAGCTGGTGGAGGAGCAGGAGTAAAAGGGCCACTTGGGAAAAGCTGGAAGTTGGACTCTGCTTTGGCCAACATTTGCCTGTTGTAATCACTTTCTTTCTTTAGCTCCTTGAGGCTTCTCTGGGTCAGCACAGCTGCCATCCAGCTTTCCTGAGCTCTCTTTGCATGGAAGAGGATCCCCTTTTGATAGTGTATGGCATTTTCCTCCAATTGTCTCCTGGTGTCTTCAGCGATCTCCTTGTAGAAGTCTCGAGTCTGAGACATGGCCTTGATGTTTCTACGTGTGCAGGAAAGATTCCACTTAATGTCTGCGCACTGCTCTTCTGCCTCAGACCATTTTCTCTCAATGGGGCTGATGCATTCTTGATATAATATAGGCAGAGTTCGAAGCTTCTGTTTCAGCTGCTGAATCTCCTCTTCAAGCTGTGAATTTTCACGCTGCAAAGAGGCCTCCTTGGCTTGAAGATCTGTTATTTGTCCCATAAGCTCCTCATTCATTTGCTTTCCTTCCTGCAATTGTCTGGCTAGTTCCTGCTTTTTCGCTTCAGCACTTTGAAGGGACACGTTGGAATCAGCATCATCAGTGACACCCTTCAGATCACCCTCTGACCCGTGGATGGGGCCATCGTCATTTTCTGTTTCCCTCTTTTCCTCGACCTCACAGTTGACATGACCCAAATGATCTCCAAGGTAAGTGGGCCCGGGGAAGGTCTTCAGCAAGTTTTCACCCACCGGTACTAACTGGCTGACTTTCTCGTTCAGGGCCTGTTGGAATCCTGCGTTTGACTGTTCAAGCCTTTCTTTTTCCTGCTGCATTTCTTGGAGTCTCTGCTTCCATCTCGCAGTTTCTTGGGCGAGCCGTTCTGGACTCTGGAGATCAGGAGGGTTTTCATTCAGATCACCCAGGGTTTTCTCCCAAAAGTCTTCTCCCTTCTCTTCTGAGGCTTTGAAGATGGGTCTGTCACCAGTCTCTTGAGACGATTGAGGAGGCTGGCCCTTCAGTAACTTTTTCAGAAAGTCAACAGTATTCTGAAGAGACAGCCTACAGTGGTCTGTATTTATTGCTGATAAGCACGAGGATTTTAAGTTGGGAAGACTGGCCTCCGCCCCGGGCAGACCTCGGGCATCATCAGCTTGTGTCAGCGGTTCCATATTCTCACTGCCTTTTCCACAGACTTCAGCGTGGGCGAAACACCTTTTGCCTGACACCTTCACACTTCTCTAAAATGTGTTGTTTCTTCACTGGTAAAACCAGTATCACAGTTTATACCAGGATCTCCCAGGGAAATCCACAGAGACCTGAAACGTGTCTCCAGCTTTCAGAAATCACCAGCGGAGGACCGCACAGGTGGTCTAGGACCAAGTGGAAATGGATCTATGGCAGGCAGGAGGCCATCCACGGCTGTGGAGAGCTCCCTAGCTCTGCCTCCAAAGGCCAGTGTTCTCTGGGTCTCAACTGAAGGCTCAGAACCTTGGGGACGCTCTACCTCTAAGGTAAACAGTTGCCTGACAACCAGCGCACGGCAGTTGCATTGGGGGATGGGGAGGCCAGCTAGCTTCGAGGACATAGTTGCCCTCTCACTTTGCCCACAGCGGTCCCGGATGACCAGGTTCCGGCCTTCCTTCAGGTGGATGGTGAAGAGGTAGGCAAAAGGACTGGGCAGGTTACTCAAGCCATCACTGGCTTCCCCAAACATAGATTGTTCTTCACATTGTTGGGATGTCAGAGAAGCATTCAGATCGCCACTTCGCACAGCTTCTCTGGCTCTTCCAGGGCCTCGTCTCCAGCCGGCGTCTTCTGCAGCAGATCCAGGATGCCATTGCTGGAAGGCCTCCTGTCCTCGGCGGGAGAGGCATAGGCTCCTCGGGGTCCGTTTCCACCACACGGAGGTAGCCGGCTTCTTCCTGGCTCCAGTCCAATTCCTCCTCAGACTGTTTCAAGGAGCTACTGCTGCTCTTGGGCAAGATCCCCGCCGTTGACAGGCTGCTGGGCACCGAGGTGTACGACGACTGGGGCCCAGAGTTAAGGCCTGCCCTCTGGGGCCAAGGCCTCAGCCTCCAAGAGGTCAGACAGAGAGGCTGAGGCGGCGGTCCAGGGAACGCCTGGCCCGTAGGTCTAGGGGCTTGTTCCGGTTTTCACCCTCCTCTTGCTCAGGTTGATTAACAAAGGCCTGGTCCGCTGTTTCAGAGAGCCCCAGACAGACGGTTTATCCTCCATGGCTGCACGAAGACCCAGGGAGTCACTCCATGAGAGAGATCCTCTGTGTGGGAAACAACCGTAGCAGCTCCTGCCGGGAACCGCCACCGCCGCTCGCATGCGCAGAAACGCCCGGGACGCGCCGGGGGCGGGGGCACGTCTCGCGCCGTCCGACTTCCTAGACCCCCGCCCGCCAGCCCCGCCTCCAGGGGGCGGAGGCGGCCGCGCGTCACCTTGGAGCGACCGCCCCCCCCCCAAGCGCGGTCGCGCAGTGGTCGGGGGCTCCGCCGGCGGCTGAACAGAATTTTTAATGCCTAAATCTGCTAGGCTGGTGCCATGAGGGCTGACTCTCCCCTTTATCTCCAGGCTCAATCGATTCTTCTTCCGGTGGGTAGTTGGTTCAGCAGAGCTTTTTCTCTGTTCTGATTCTCTGCTTGCAAGGTCACGAGGTTGACTCCTTAACTCCAGAATTTCTCCATGGATGCACAGTTTGCTGCTTTTGTCACAACAGCACAAAGAGCTGGTACGTCCGAATTCTCAGGAGCGCCACCCTCCTTGGGATCTCCCATCATCGTCCCCACCCATCTTGATGGTGGACACCAGACGACATGCAGCACGTGCTCTTCTGACTTTTCCTGAAACCCCAGCTACGAGTAACTTCACAGCTTTCCTTTGCCCGATTATGGTCTGTGTGATGTACCCTGGACGGAACGTTGTCCAGGTGCTGGAGATGAGAGGTAGAGGCTGAGAAGCAGATGCTCTTCAAACCGGACAGAGAGGCTGGCCTCTCCGTGTGGGAGGACAGGTACCTGCGCCTTTTGTGGACAGCCCTGGTGGAAGGGTGGGTGTTATGACCGAGGGACATGGCCAAGCACAGAAGGCAGGTTTATCCTATTCGAATATTACTCCGGGAATACGCTATCCAATTGTTCTTCATTTTCTATTTTTTTAAAGATTTATTTATTCGTATGAGAGAAAGGGAGAGCACAACTTGGAGGGGCAGAGGAAGAGGGAGAGAGAATCTGAAGCAGACGGCAGCTGGGCTCAGAGCCTGACGCGGGGCTTGATCCCACCACCCTGGGATTATGACCTGAGCCAAAACCACCCAGGTGCCCCCTTCCTCTTCATTTTTTAAAACTAATTAACTAAAGTCACTGGTTTGTAAATGGAATACCTTGGAGAGACCCCTTTCTCTTTATCTACGAAGAGCTTGAAATGCCTATGAAAATCACCTGAAACTTACCAAACCAATCCCGATGCCTCCCTTAATGCCTGTTCTCAGTTTCGATGGTCTAAAACTTCTTCACAGATGTGTAGAAGCCATTGTTGGAAGAGGCCTGTTTGTTGCTTACGGTCTTGGCCCTCATTTGCCCTTTCTCTGGCAAAAAGACCCCTGGTTTTCCTTGGAGCACTCACTCTCCCCACTTCCCATCCCTGGGGTTGGGTGGGGTTCACCCCAGCCTGACCCAGGGACTTAAACCAGAGCATCACACCCACCACTGGCCACTGCGATTGTTTCAGGGAGGGACCAATGACCCAGTCAGGGCCAACCAGAGGTATTTTAGAGGAACTCTGCTGAACTCGAAAGAGGGGTCCTCATACTTCCACTTGGTCTCTGAGGATGTAAGCCGACAGCCTTTTGAAAAGACAAAAGACTCTTTCCAAGTCCCTCCCTCGTGCACCTCAGTCCACGGAGAGCTGATGTCCTCTCTGTGTGTACCGTCACTTGCAAACAATGTCCTCCTCCCCCTCCTCCTCCACCGAGCACCCAGCACGCCTGCTGGGCCCGCACATGCCTGGGAGGCCCTGCCTCTTGAAGGGCTTTCCCACGGCTTCCTCAGTAACCTCTCACTCAGCGGCAGGAGCTTGGCCCCTTCGTGTATTTGTGCCCCACACTACCCTGGGGGAGTGAGTTTTAGACACAGAGCACTTGTGGTGGAGAAGGCAATGGTCAGAAGCTTATGTAGATGTCAGGGGTACCAAAATCTCTAAACCCTTGAAGAAGTTTCTGGATTCTTGCTTGTCTGCAAGTGCCCCCTCTACCCAGGCTCCGGTAACCCGGCAGGATTCTTGGGAAGGTGTCTCGTTGAGCTCTGCGCCTCTGCCTGCTCCCCCTACTGTCCAGTTTCAGCCCAGCAGGCAGAGTGACCTTGTCAATGTCAAGTGAGACATCCCTCAGCGCAAAGTTCCTGTGACCCTGTCATAGACAAGGGAGAGGCCAAGGCCCTTCTCCTTCTCCTTGACCTCAGCTTCCTCTGCCTCCTCTGCCTGCTCTGCCCCAGCCACACTGGTCACCTTGCTGCTCTGCCAACCCCGGGCATTTTCCTGTGTCAGGGGCTTAGCACATGCTGTTCCCTCTGCCAGGAACGTGCTTCCTGCAGACGTCTGCACAGCTCGCCCCGCCTCCTTCAGTGTCGCACTGAGGAATCGCTCAAGGAATGTTTGCCGGAGGAACCCTTAGCAACAGGAGAGCAGCAAATCCATCAGCAGCAAGATCACTCTGCTCACATACCGGATTAGCAGATGTTTCAAAGTTAAATAGTGTCCTATAAATGGGATATCGAAATGTTTCATGAGAGCAACAGTGTGCAGAAACACGTACACCCTCAAGGGAGGGAACCACAGAGAGATTTAAGTCTCTGTCTCTTGACTTGCAGAGACAGAAGAATCAGGGTAGAGTGAAGAGTATGACGTGACTCTATTTTTATAAAAATAGAGAAACGCACATGCACGGGGCCTTGCCCAGGCCTGGTGCCCAGGACGAGGAGGCAGGCTGGAGGGACCCCCACGCTGCTGCCATGTTCCACCTGAGAGGAGTGGAAGGAGCGTGAGCAGGGAAAGGTTAGCTTTTTGTACATTTTGCTGGATTCCAGCTGTAAACACTGACAATTAGCCAGATGTCTGGGATTGGGGAGGATGTGAGGAGAGAGACTCTCAGCTCCGCGGCCAGCGCGGGCGCTGGGACAGCACTTGGAAGGAGGAGGTGGCAGAACTGTTGCTGGTGAAAGGTTGGGGCGTCCACACAGCACCTGCTCTTCTCCCCCGTCTCCCCGGGCCCTGTGCACCGAGCCACGGACCCCCTGAGACCTCCTGAGGACCCGCGCGGCCAGCGCAGTCTGTAAATGAGCGAGGCTGGAAACCGCCTAAAGGGGCACCATGGAGGGGGGACGAGACAGGACGCGGCGAACTCAGGCGCGTCGTCGGAGGAGCGAGCCAGTCGCACGTGAGCCACGGAGGAAGGATGTCAAGACAACGCCCGAGACAAAAGCAGATTGCCGAGCGAGGCGGGATGTCCCCCTCCTCTCCTGACGCCTGGACATTGTGCGGGCGACCGGGGCCGCGGCAGCTGGGAAGGGGGCCCGTCCCCGGGGGCGGGGACCGGATCGGACGGAGTCGTCGGTGCGGCGGGAGGAGCGGGCTCTGCGGCGCGCGGCTGAGGGACGGCCCTGCGCTGCGCCCGGGACACGCAAGTGCAGACAGAGGAGCCCACAGAAGGGGAACGAGAGCGAGAAGCGGCCGAGGAGGGGCTGACGGAAGAGCCTGGTCTGGGGGGCGCCGGCCCCACACGGGGAGGGGCTCCCGCAGCCGGCGCCCGCCCGCCGCCTGCCCTGGCGGGGGCTTCCCGCAGCCGCGCTCCGGGCCGCGGTCCCCTGGGGGGTGACCCGCAGAGCCCGGGCGGCCCAGGAGGTGCGGCCCCCGGGATTCCTTATTAACTGACGCGGGTTCCACGGCCGCCGCGTGTCAGCGTGAATCTGGGAGTCCGTGTCCCGTCAGCGCTCGGTGAGCGCCCGGCTTCGTCCACAGCCGTTCACACTCCCCTCACACTCGCAGGACTTGACTGACGTGTGTGTGTGTGTGTGTGTGTGTGTGTCTGCGTGTGGTATGTCACTTCTGGTGTATTGTGTGTGTGCGGTATTTGGGCTATGGATGCTGTATGTGTGTGAGATGTGTGTGTGTGTGTGTGTGTGAGATGTCACGTATGGTACATTGTGTGTGTGTCACGTCTGGTATATTCTGTACGTTGCATGTGGTACGTCACTTGTGGTTTGTTGTGTATGTGGTGTTTGTGCTGTGTATGTTGTAGTGTGTGTGTGGTGCGTGGTACATTGTGTGCTGTGTGTGGTACGTCACATGGAGTATATTGTGTGTGTGGTGCGTGTTTGTGCTGTGCAGGCTGTAGCGTGGGTGATGTCTGTGTGTGTGGTAGCGTGTGTGGCACGCTGTGTCTGTGTGCGGTGCCGTGTGTCGTGAGTGTACAGTGTCCCGCGTGGGACTCTCAGAGACGCGGCGTCCCCGGGTCCCAGAGGGCGGCCCGGGCTCACTCAAGCCGGCGCGCCTCCCAGGCCCTCGTCCCTCTCCTCACCGAGCCTGGGGCCTCACAGAGCCTGGGGGATGCAGGCGGCTGGTTCACAAACCCGGCGAATGGATCCAGCAAAAAGGCTGAGGCGGCTCGTGGGGGCACAGGAGAGCCAGCTGGTGGCCAACGAGTGAGACCTGGCAGGGCGAGCCGCGCGGGTTGGCTCGTCCAGCCCCGGAAGGGAGCAGTTTCCTGACACGTGCGCAGCCGCGTAGCGAAAGCCCCTGCGACCCACGCCCGGATTCCACTCTCCTCGCTCGGCTCGGCTGGGTGTTTGCTTCGCCTCCCGGCAGGGGAGGCCTCTGCGTGTCTCCCGAGCGACAGCCTGAACGCTAGGACCCGAGCTCCTACCTTTTAACACCAGGATTATTAAGCCCAAGAGCCACATAAGCGAAAGATCGTCACAAAATCCTCGGATGTAGAAGCTCAGCCCCATCCGTGGCTCTCAACCCACCAGGCCTAAGAACCTTCTAGAAAGGGCTGCTGGGGCAGAGAAGCTAAGATCCCGGGCACGCTGTGCTCCTTCGAGGTGTCTGGAGGGGCTTCTCTGGCTCACCGGGGGGGAGGCTCAGGCCCCACCATTTACTGTTGATCCTTGAGAGGGAATGGGGGGAAGAAGGAGGTGGCAGTCATGCTGGGGACCGGAGCCGGCCCCGTCAGGGTCGCTTACCTGAGGCCAGAGCAAGTGCTGAAGCTGGCGGTGGAACCAGAGTGTCCTTGCACGTGTCCGTGGTAGTAGCAGTGACCCTATAAAGAGGAGAAAGCCGGTTCAGTCACGTAGCTTCTTGCCTGCTCACAATAAGCCAACCGCATCCGATCCGCTTCTCCTGCTTTCACCTACGGGATTCCCTCTTGGCATAAAATATTGAACCGGCGGTCTTAATATTTAATGCCAAGTCTGGCTTGACCCGGCCAGGACCTCCGGCAGGAAGGTCTGATTTACTTAGAGATGATCAATGCGGTGTTAAGAAGCGTCCCGGTCCCACTCTTGTCTCTCTGACACCCTTCAAAAAAGCTCTGATGCTGAGGGTTTCCCCAAACCCAGCGGCAGAACAGACCCCGGGACGTCACCACCTTACCCTCCCGCGAGCTGTCTTTTCTAACAAGATGACGACCCGCGCGGCGTATTTAATCACATTGTGAAATGGAAGAGAATGAGTCCTAAATCAATGGCTTCTGGAAACAGAACAGCAGAGACGGCAGCTGAGGGGACCATCCTGAATTGCCCAGTCGGGAGCTCACGATCTCTCTTAGCAGGAAAAGAAAAATAGGAAGGTCTTCTCGGTCTACGACAGAAGTCCCCGCATGATGCCTGCAGAATTCCATTTCTTGAATAAGGTGGTCACGTGCAACAAGAAACCACTGCACAGACTTCCCACCCCGAGACAGAGATCTGTCCAGAATCCACATAACAGAGTCACAGGGTAGCCCCCACGAAGCGGCTGACAGGCAAGAAATGCTAAGCGGGTTCCGCTCGCCGCATTCATGGCCTCTGCATGCCAGCCGCGTGGTCCGGCAGCAGAGGCGGCGTGGAAGGAACAGGGCCAGTGGCAATGGGCTTCAGCCCATCCCTGCGGTGTCCCCGACAGCACACGGCCCCTTTATTCACGCGGTGCTGGTGAATTCACTTTTCCCGGGGCAGAGCTTGGTGCCCAGCCGTTCTGCTCAACAAAAATGCGATCCCAAGACCGCTCTGACTTTGCTAAGAAGGAGGACTGGCTTGGGACACCTGGCTGGCTCAGTCGGCTAAGTGTTTGCCTTCGGCCCAGATCATGATCTCAGAGTCCTGGGATCGAGTCCCACGTCAGGCTCCTTGCTCAGTGGAGAGCCAGGTTATCCCCCTGCCTGCCGCTCCGCCGGCTTGTGTGCTCTCTCTCTCTCTGACAAATAAATAATCTTAAAAAAAAAAAAAAGAAAGAAAGAAAGAAAGAGGACTGGATGGGATTGAATGGCCAGTGGCATCCAACAACCCCCAGTAAAGGGGTCAAGCTCATCTGTCCCTCAGTGGAGGACAGACTTCTGGGGCCACCTGAAAGGCAACTCAAGGAGGAAGAGGAGAGTTCTGGACACTGGTTGTTTTGACTTTTCTTAGCAATTCTAGAAGTTCTTCAAAAATTCAGGGTGTACGTACTATGGGTAAAGTGATTTTTTAAAATCTACTTATGGTATCTTTGGTTGTACAGTTTCCCATTCTTATAAAGTCAAATTTTCCATCTTTCTCTTTACGAATGTCACGCACTGCTCAGGGTGGCTTTCCTCAAGGTTACGTGGACGTCCTTTATTTTCTTCCATTTCCATAGTCTTACACTTAGCTCTTTAATCGACCTGGAACTTACTTTTTGAGGGGGCGAGGTTAGAATCTGTCCCCCACAAACTGAGACCTGGCTGTCCTCTGCCACCATTTTCGCTTTCCTGGTGATGGGGGGTGCTACGTGTCGCCTACAGGGTGCCCGCGGCTCTGCTGTTCTCCTCCAGGAGCTGTCCCACGTGAGACCAGCCTCCGTTTTGTCCATCTCCGTGCCCAGAGCGCCGCACTGTTTAGTTCCTCCTGTTCCATCCCACATTTGGAGGGCAGACAGAACAGGTTCTCTGTTTTCACTAAGATTAAATTCACACACCACAGGATTCACCTTTTAAAAGCATACACTTGGCAGGTTCAGAATGTTGTACAGCCGTCACCACTGTCTAATTGTAAAACATTTTCACCACTCCAAAGAGAAGCCTCGTCCCCGGAAGCCTTCACTTCCCCAGACCCACCCGTCCTGCCTCAGCCCCTGGCAACGGCTCGGCTACTTCCTGTCTCTAGGGATTTGCCTGTTCATTCGTTTCGTGGCAGCGGATTCATACAAAACGTGGCCCTTCGTGTCTGGCTGCCTTCGGCATAATGCTTACAAGGCTCATTCAGGTTGCATTCCTTTCTATTGCAGAATAATAATACACGGCCTGGAAATGCCCAATTTTGTTTCTCCATTCATCAGTCGAGGGGAACTTGGGTTGTCTCCACTTTCTAGCAATTGTGAATAGTGCCGCCGTGAACAACCGTATGCAGCTCCCTGCAGTTTTGGTTCTCCTGGGTACGTGCTATAGTATAGGGTTTGCAAATATTCTCCCCCACGTTGTGGGTGTCCTTTCATTCTTTTAAGCATCTCTTCTGCACACACGTTGATCACTTTGATGAGGTCCACTTCTTCCTTTGGTTGCTTGTGTTTTCGGCGGTGCTATACCTAAGAAACCAGGATCTCAAGGCGCTGAAGATTTCCACCTATGCTTTCCTTCAGGAGTTCCACAAGTTTAACTCTTATACTCAGATCTTCGGTCTACATGGAACGAGTTTTTGTCTGCGGCTTGAAGCGGGATTCCAGTTTCATTCTTGGGCATGTGCTGAGGAGCATGACCCAGAGCTATTTGTTCAAGGGCTATCTTGGCAACCCTGTGGATGGCAGGTGTTCTTTGGTTCTGTTCTTTTCTTCAAATGTTTCTAGGATAATGTTACCTATTTTCTCTTCCAGGTGAATTTTGGAATCAAATTTTAAGCTTTGTAATAATCCACTGAAATTATATTAAGAATGTGGTTACTATTCCACTGTAATAGGGGCACCTGGGTGGCTCAGTCGGTTAGGCGTCTGCCTTCAGTTCAGATGATGATCCTGGGGTCCTGGGATCGAGTCCCACATTGGGCTCTCTGCTTGGTGTGGGGTTTGCTTCTCCCTCTGCCCCTCCCTCCTGCTCATGCTCTCTCTCTCTCTTTCAAATAAAATAAATGAAATCTTTAAAAAAGTAAAAATCCATTGTTATAATCCATCAAGATCCATTTTCCTATTCATGTACATGGTATGTTTCCATTAATAATGTTATTTTTATGTCCTTCAGCCTAGCCTTGGATTTTTTTCATGTTGCCATTAAAAAATTTTCCATTAGGCTTATTCCTAGGTATTGGGTAGGTCTGCTGGTACCACAGATAGCATTTTATACATGGTTATTTTTAATGTAAAGGAAAACTTTTTTTTTTTTAAGTTATCTCATAGCAGACCATCTTATCGGATTAGTTTATAGTTTGTCCAAACTTAGTAGCCTATCTTGGATGGTTTATGTTGTTGATTATACTGACTGCAAACAAGAGAAATTTGTGGCTCTTTTTTGGCCCCCAGGCAATGTCAGGGAGTAGGGTGGCTTGTTGTCCAGGGGCGAAGGCAAGAGAGGGGACGCTCACAGAGGGGAAGCATGTGCAGAGATGGGAGGCAACAGGAGAGGGGCTGGTAGTTCAGGGACGAGGGTTAGTTCTGCTTGGCTGGAGGAGTCCATGGCAGGAGCAGGGCACGGGAAGCTGACCTCTCCAGTAAGCATGTGGCTCAGGAAGGGATGTATCGGGACAGTGGCAGGGGACACAAGCCCAGTCTGCCATGTCAGGTGTCCAGACCTTGCTGCCATGTGCCTTTTTAGCTTCCATGTGAAATTACTTTGAAAGGCTCCTTGTCCCCCCACCCCAGATAAGGGGGCCGGGGTACTTAAGGGAGTTGTGATAACAGGTGTCTAATTACGAGGAGGCTACATAACTGGGTCATAATGGCCCAGGGCACCAGAGGGATCCCAGGGGGGGGGATTTCAGTCCTGGGTGCCCAGCAGGCACATCAGAATGGAACAGACCCAGAAAGCAGAAGAGTTTAGGCTGACCAGAGAGCTCAGAATCATGGGTTTTGTCTGGTACTCATCATGCATCACAGATTTTGCCTCATTTTAGAGAAATATGAAATATTGCATTGGCAGCTGGGTATTGGTTTGACAGTGAAAAACCAAATAGTGACAAAAATCTTAATTACTGACCTCTGAAATTTCAAATTCATTTATTCTCAGTCTCAATTTATTTCTTTTTTTTTAAATTTTTTATTTTTTATAAACATATATTTTTATCCCCAGGGGTACAGGTCTGTGAATCACCAGGTTTACACACTTCACAGCACTCACCAAAGCACATACCCTCCCCAATGTCCATAATCCCACCCCCTTCTCCC